>NW_005179154.1:67755-76710 GCF_000350225.1 Chondrus crispus
CCGGTTCCGGGACGCCGTCGTCGCCTCGGTGCTGCGGTTCGACGTGTCCGCCACGTACCTGGCCGTCGCCGCTGCCGACGGCCACGTCCGCGTGTTCCATGCCCGGAAGGGCCACGTCACCCACGTCTTCCGCGCCACCGGCATCGTCACCGCCCTCGAGTGGCACCCGCAGCCCGCAGAGATGGCCCTGCTGCTCGGCATGGAGAACGGCCGCGTGCTTTTGTGCGACCTGAACGGCAAGGGCCAGGAGCCCAGGGAGGTCGCGAAGAGGCATGTCGGGAGCGTTGTCGCGTTCGCCTTCGCGGATCGCGGCCAACTTGTTGTTAGTGCCGGCACAGATCGCCTGCTGGCCATTGCCAAGTGGGGGGCGATGAAGAAGGCGAGGGTCGTGGCCTGCGGGGAGAGACTTGTCGGCTTGGTCAATCCAAGGGGTGCTGCGGGTCGCACTTTGTTGTCCGTGGGGGAGAGGGGGGTTGTGAGGAAGTGGGATGTGGCCAGCGGCAGGGAAGTGGGCACGGGCGCCAAGCTGCCGTTTGTCGGAGGAGGACGGGAGGGGGACGACGATGAGGAAAGAGAGGAGGGCGTATTGCCGGTTGCCATCGGCCCGTGTGGAGCGGACCAGATTTTTGTGGCCCTGTCAGATCAAACGATTTTGTATGCAAAGGTTCAAGGGGGAGATGATGTTCAGCGGGTGAGCGATGTCGTCTGTGGCAATCTAGAAGAAGTCTATGATTTGAGACCGCTGCGGACGAGGGATGTTGTCGCAAAGGTTGCGAATAGGGGTATGAGGGATGTGGCATTGGCGACCAACTCAAGTTGCTTGTGGATTATGCGAACGACGCCTGTGGATGATGCACAAGGGGATGTGCCTCCGAAGCTTGCCACGGGGGAAATAGATGCAGGGGAACCGGATGAGGGTTTGGTGAAAGAAGAGACTGCCGTATGGTCTTGTCATGCCGGTCTGCGGGGCCATAGCGGCATCATTCTCTGCATCGATGCCCTGACGAATCCGAAGGGCATCGGGAAAGGGAACACGGCAGATTCTTATCTTGCCACTTCGTCTAGAGATAAGACGGCGCGGGTGTGGCGGAGGAGTCGCGCATCAGGTCGGTGGTCTTGCATGGCATTGGCTGACGGGCATACAGACGCTGTTGGGGCCGTAGCCATTTCGCAGCGCACTGCGGCGGGGCAATTCTTCATCGTGACAGGTGCTGCCGATCGCACCATTAAGCTATGGAGCCTGGATCAGGTGCAAAAATCTGCAGAAAAGCGGGAGCGAAGTCTCACCGATGGGGAGGCGAGAGCAGATGCCGAAGAACAGGACTGGAGCACGGAGATGACGTCGACGGATAAATCTGAGCTCATGGCCTTATCGGCCAAGTGGACCACGTTGGCCCACGACAAGGACATCAATGCCGTGGCCGTATCGCCGGACTGCAAGCTAGTCGCGACCGGCTCTCAGGATCGCAGTCTTAAGATGTGGGATGTAGCCAAAGGCACACTGAAATTCACCTGCAAAGGGCACAAGAGGGGCATATGGAACGTGACCTTTTCGACGGTAGACCGCATTGTCGCGTCTTGTTCCGGGGATGCGACTATTCGGTTGTGGAATGTTGCGGATGGATCGTGCTTAAGAAGCTTTCAGGGTCACATGTCAGGAGTGCTGCGAAGTGTGTTTATCTCTGGCGGGACGCAACTCGCATCCGCGGGTGCTGATGGTATAATCAAGCTGTGGATAACAAAGACCGGGGAATGTGCATCCACCTTTGAGGCACACTCTGACAGGGCCTGGGGCCTTGCCAGTATTGATGATGGTGAGACTTTGGTGACCGGAGGTGCAGATGGTATCGTTGAGGAGTGGCTGGATACAACAGAAGAGCAAGAGCTTGCAGCAGTGGTACAGAAAGAGGAGG
This sequence comes from Chondrus crispus, assembly GCF_000350225.1. NCBI lineage: Eukaryota > Rhodophyta > Florideophyceae > Gigartinales > Gigartinaceae > Chondrus > Chondrus crispus. The sequence continues at coordinate 69,669 of NW_005179154.1, forward strand.
AAGCGTTGCTGGAACAACAGGTGCACAATTCGGCACGGGCGGGAAAATGGAGCCAAGCTGCGCGCGGTGCGTTGAAGTTGGGCATGCGACAAAAGCTGCGAGGAGTTGTAATGGAGCTCATTCAGAAAGCTGAAGACCCGTCAGAGGATCTGGAACGGATGGTGCGAGAGCTGAGCGAAGGGGGCAAGGACGAGAAAAAACGGTGGGAACTTGTGACGAAACTATTTCTAGCCTGCCGCGATTGGAACGCAGTGGGCGGGTCGAAGAATGCCGGCGTTGCCATGCGTGTATTGAAGGCTTTGTTTTGCGTGTTTGGGCCGGAAGTGCTGTGCGATAAGCTTGTCGGCGTGGAGAAGAGGGCACTCGTGGAGGGACTAGATGCGCATTGTAGACGGCATTTGGAAAGAGTGAACGGGTTGGTTGCACGGGTTACAGTTGTTGAGCATACGTTGGAAAAGATGAGGGGGTTGGCGGACATTGGTGATGTAGAGCAGAGTGAGAAGAAGAAGCACAAGAGAAAGGGGGGGTCCCGGGATGCCCCGCCGGAGGTGGGGAAACAGAATGGAGTGAAAAGAAGACGAAAGAACAGGGAAGAAGTGGCGGCCGAATACTAGAGCTAGCTGTTTTTCTCGCCGTGTCGCAACACGCCAGGACCACAGATTGTGGAGATCATGAGTAAAGAGTTTAGCTTTTGAACATACACCAAAAAGTTGTGAAGACTTGATCACGTTGACACGAGAAGTGCTGCATCGAAGACAAATAGAGCCCAAAAGAATGATACCCTCCTGGGCTTGCACAATCGAGGCAGTCAAACTTTTCCTTGTGTTTCTTTTACGGAATGAAGCAGTTTAGTTCGGCGTTATTAAATGTAATGCCAGTAACACCGATGACCCCCTCTCTCCGGCACTGCCGCAGGAACGGACGGTGGTAGCGGCTTTATTGTGTGACTGCCTGTTATGCCCTAAGGGGCAATACCGTATCCATGGTACTTGCAACGAGCAGTCAGAAGGAGCGATGTGACAACATATTATGAATGGGTTTTGAACGGTGAGCTCGCCAAAAGAGGCACAACATCGTTGTTTTGCACTTTTTCCAAGGCCTATCAGACCCTCCCGCGATCTCTCCCCCGCCTCCGTCGCTCCTATCTGTGCAATTTTAATTAGTTTCACAGCTACCGGGAGTCCTGGGTCGGTCACCTCTCATCCATTTAAAGGAATGAGTGCGCTTCTCTGCTCTGTACAGTGCGCACTGAAAGTATAGGGACACCCCCAAAACCTTTAGCTTTCACATGAATACAAAAGATATGATACTGAACAGTAGCTCAAATGAAAGCGCAGAGCAAGCGTGTTACGAACCTGCATTCTTTTTTATAGTTTAAAACGTATACAGTATATATTTTTGCAAAAAAAAGCTGGCCTCATATGAGGTCAAATCGCTTGCGTCTAGACGTTAATGCTCGGTGTCCAACATTTCCTGTATTAATTATATGTGATCAAACTGATCTCGACCCCAATCTCCATCGCTCTCAGCAAAAAGGACTCTGACATCATTGACTCGTTGCGCATGTCACCGAATCGGTAGCTCACCATGGGGCTCGCATTTCAGATTTCTATCCCCGTCACTCGTGCTACTCCATGTGTCCGGCGTGCTGCCTTAGACAGAAAGCATGAGCGTCGCCCCCGTGCCTCCGTCGCGCGGGCCTCAAACCTTACATCCTCCAAGAAAACGCCCGCGCCGCTTCCGGAAGCCGTCGATGCCGTTTTCATCGGCTCCGGCATGGGGGCCCTAACTGCTGCTGCCGACCTCGCCTCGAAAGGCGCATCTGTTGCCGTGCTGGAGAGCTATATAATCCCCGGAGGCTCCTCAGGATGGTTTGAACGGAAGGGCTTTCGCTTCGATGCCGGCGCCTCTATGATCTTCGGTTTCGGCGAGCGCGGGACAACTAACTTGCTCACGCGAGCTCTGGCAACGGTGGGGAAGCGTATAGAAACGGTGCCTGATGCCGTGCAAGTCAGGTATCATTTGCCTGATGAGCTTGATATCAAGGTGCATCGGGAATATGACGAGTTTTTGGCGGGGCTCATTAAGAGGTTTCCGCATGAAGAAAAGGGGATTCGGAAGTTTTATGGTGCCTGTTGGAGCGTGTTCAATTCATTGAATTGCATGCCGTTAAAGTCATTGGAGGAGCCCAATTACTTGCTCCAGGTATTCGCGGCTCATCCGATTGCGTGTCTCAACTTGCTGAGATTCATTGGACGAAACGCCGGGGATATTGCTCGTGATCACATAAAAGATGAGACGTTGCTCAACTTTATCGACATGGAATGCTACTCATGGAGCGTTGTACCGGCCGACCTGACTCCGATGATCAACGCCGGTATGGTATTTTCGGATCGCCACTACGGCGGGATCAACTACCCAGTGGGTGGTGTCGGGCGCATTTCTGAGGAGATTGTCGCTGGCATCGAAGAGTGCGATGGCTGTTCTGTACATTTCCGGACAAGAGTGTCAAAAATTCTCTTTGACAGCATGGGGGCTGCTTGCGGGGTGAAACTCGTCAATGGTCGTACTGTGTCTGCCAAAGTCGTGATAAGCAATGCGACGCGTTGGGACACGTTTGGGGAGAAAGGGCTCGTAGAGGCGGAACGCGTTCCACCATCGGAGGAGCGTTTTCGCGAACGGTACGTCAAAAGCCCAAGTTTTTGTTCTTTGCATATGGCCGTCAGGGAGAAGGATTTGCAGGTGGGCATGTCAGAAGAGCAAGGCATGGATTGCCACCATATTATGCTGGATGACTGGGATGAGATAGAAACCGCCAGGGATGGCAAGGGCACTCTTTTCGTTTCTATACCTACAGTGCTGGATAAGTCTTTGGCCCCACCTGGGATGCATATTTTCCATGTCTTCACCCCGAGCTGGGTGGATGAATGGGAGGGGCTGTCACCCAAGGAATATCGGGCAAAAAAGGAAGCCATGCTGGAAACAGTTGTAGCTCGACTCGAGAAGAAATTATTTCCGGGACTGAAGAGTGCAATAGAATTCTCAGAGGTCGGGTCGGCGAGAACACATCGGAGATATCTCGGCCGTGTGGACGGTTCTTATGGACCGGTAGCCAAGAAGAAGCTTCGCGGTCTCTTGAGCATGCCATTCAATCGGACGGACGTTGATAAGCTGTACTGCGTAGGAGACTCGACGTTCCCAGGCCAAGGGCTCAACGCAACTGCTTTTTCGGGGTTTGCCTGTGCCCATCGCGTCGCCGCTGATCTGGGTATTATCGGAAGCTTGCCTGGACCAATTGACAGATTTCTCACTGATTTGCTTTCTCGACAGCGGCTGAAACTATAGTTGTGAAAGGATGTTGAAGAGAGGTGCCTCTTCTCTGATAGTGTTTGCGACAGGGCGACAGGAGACCAGCTTTAAAATATTTATACATATGCCGACCACCAGGCGCGCCCCACGTACAAGCCCTCCCCGACCCCGTGCCCTCATTCCGAATCTAGTCCAGGACTGGACAGGCCACCCACCTAAAGCTATTATTTTCCTGGTGATAAATTGCCCTCCCCGCGCCCTTGCGTGGCACTCCCCGTGCATGTGCCGGCAGTAGAGTTGTAGGAATGCGATGCGTGCAGTCAGGTCAAAAGAAGACGTCCTCAGAAGGCGGATCTCGCAACGAGCCAGCACAACGAAATTACTTTGCGCGTCCCTGTTTGAGTGTCTCCACCTCTGTTGTACATTGTTGGGCCGATCCTCGTGCGCACTAGTTCTCCACCATCCAAAAGCCAGACATGCTTATTTTCCTTCCGCCCAGATCCCCGAGCTGTGCGCCAAGGACGTGCATCAATGTCACTCTGACCGATCATCCGCATCCCCCGCATGACACTGCAATTCTCCAACTCGAATCCCCAACCTCTCAACTAAATTGGGCCAGCTGCCCATGCTTAGCCATGTGCATGACAACAACGTGGAAGTGCGTACAATGCGGATGGGCTTAATAAGAGAGAGACAACAAAACCGTGACGGGGCAGAACAAATAAATACGAGATCTCTACCGTTTCGCATTACCTATTGATTTGCTGTTTCGACTCTTGTCCCAAGTGCATTTCCTCCCGAATCTGACTTGACAAATTCACATTCGATCCTGTCCACATCACAACTTTCATTTTTTCATATACAGTATCATCTCCCGCAAAATCTCCTCACAATCGTCCAGTCACCGACTGCGACGAAATATAATTCGTGCTGAAGTGGCCAACCGGCGTTACATCGGCGCTCATTGTACGACGGACCGTCCCATCGTCGATATGATCAGACAAGCCTCTATTCTGTAGACTTCCATAACTTGTTACGTTGGGCACGTTGGGCACTCCTATTTGAGAACTTCCCATATACGCGCCCGCACCAGCCGTCATACGGCGTTTCATCAATGAGTTGCCAATCAAACTGGGACCTGGAACGGGCCCGCGCTGGCCGGGTGGCGTTGGGATGGATGATAATGGATGAAGCGGCGCCTGCAATCTTGGTGACGAATGGTATCCTTCTGACTGCTGCTGCTGCATCGTGTACTGTTGCGTTGCCGACTTGCGATGACTGAAGATTCCATGGCCTCGAGAAGCCCGCCGCGAAGCAGCAGCCAGGCGTTGTTGGCGTTGTCGCTCCCTTGCAATTTTTGGAGGCAGTCGCTGGGCGTTAGCATCAACAAAGTTGATGCCATCATCAGTCGAGCGGTTCTCTCCGCCGCGGTGGAAGGACCTGCGCAACGGCCCATCCTTGGAGAACAGAGAGAGCGTCTTCCGAGGGGTGGCCGACGCCTCATCTGCGTGCTCTTCAACACTTCCTCGAAATGACGGGAATCGGCAGTCGTATCTATCCAGCGATAACTTTCCAGAGGACAGCAATCGGCGGATTAAACTCGGTCGTCGATACATTGTTGGTTCTTCCGAAGGTAAAATCTCATCAAATGAAGTAGGTGTGTTTGGTGCCGCACTTTCGCGGACCTCCGGCGTCGGTCGGTGTGGTACAATGTCCGCTTCTGCGCGAGTTGCAAGCATCTCAGGCGTAGGAGCGTTGATCGAGTGATTGAGCATGCCGAGGTATCGCGATTTGCCCTTCTTTTCGCGATTATCCTTAAACATACCAGGCGTTCGCAGGAAATGTTGCTTTTCAGACTTTCGGAATCGAGACTTGTGCGAGGACGGAGGTGTCGCCGCCCTACCCACTGACTCGCTGGCCGGCATTTCTGCGTCCGCGTCTGACATGGCGCGAATGTGTATTGGTGGTTGCGAGTTGATAGTGTCCATACCGGCATCTGAGAGGGCGGATGGCATGGGATCGACGGGAAACACCTCGCCGTCCAGCGTGACGGAATCGATGACTTCTGAACGCCTCATCCACGGATGTTTGAGACATTGCTCTGCAGTGAGCCTTCGTCTCGGATCCTTGCACAGCATTCCTCGAACAAGGTTCTTCGCGTCTTCAGACACATTGCTCCATTCTTCATTGGGAAAGTAGGCCTCCTTAGAGAGGACACGTTGATAGTACTCAGACTCGTTCTTGCCTCCAAACGGAAACTTGCCGCTGAGCAAAATATACAAGACGACGCCGCTGGCCCAAACATCAACCGCCTGGCCATGGGGAGATCCGCGCAGCATCTCGGGGGCAATATAGTACGGGGTACCAACAAAGCTAGAAAGCATGGGCTCGTCAGTCTTGCTGACATAGTTGGCAAAGCCAAAATCGGCGAGCTTGACATTAAGCGGCCAGGTGGTATTAGCGCAAAGAAGATTTTCCAACTTGACGTCGCGGTGGGCAATGCCTCTCGAGTGCAGATAGGAAAGCGCGTTGAGCAAATCGAGCATGACGGTGGCGGCGTGAGCCTCAGTGAACTGGGAGTTCTCCGCGATGAAGTCGAAGAGCTCACCGCCTGCCAGATACTCCATGACAAAATGGATGCGTCGCGAACGCACGAACACATCAATAGTCCTGACGACATTAGGATGGGACACGCTGAGAATGATCTGTATCTCGCGTGCCAAAAACTGCGTCTCATTTTCCCTATTCAACCTGGGGACCATTTTGACGGCGACCTGCTCATCCGTAAGCAAGTCGTGAGCGAGGCGGACCTGTCCGTTCATGCCCTCCCCAATGAGCCTCCCGACGTTGTAATACTCCTCGACGTGCGAGGACACGACGCTCGCCCTCCGCAGGGAGACGATCCACTTTTCGAACGCGTGCTGGTTGGGGGCGATAAAGGAGAGGGCGCGGTGCGGAAGCGCGAGCTTGATCTCTCGCGGATGCGGGCCCTTCTCGACGACGGCGTGCGCGACGGAGACATGCCAGGAAGGCGGGGAGCCCTTGGAGCGATGCGAGGACAGGATGTGGCCATTCAAAGTGACGAAACGCGAGCAGCGTGCGCGCAGGGCCTTGCCCTCCTTGGAGAGCCAGCCGTCGAGGTTGACGGGGTGCACGGCGGTGTAGCGCAGGGTGTGCGAACCGGCGGCGCGGTGCGCGCGCAGCAGGGCCTCTCCGCGTTCGTCGCCGCGTCTCTCCATGGGGTGTGGGCAGCAGTGACGGCTGCAGCAGTGACGGGGCGAGGCGGGGCGCCGCGGCGGCGGCGGGCGGTTGGGCGACGGGCGTGGGCGCGGCAGGAGTGGGAGTGGACGAGGAGGGGGAGAGGGGGAATGGCGAAGCGGTCATGAGGGAGAGGAGATAAGGGTGGGTGGGAGGGCGGGAAGGGCGGGGAGCTATAAAAAGGATGGGGGGTGGACACGGGGGACACGTAGGGTGCGGAGAGCGATTGCTGGGGGGCACAAACTGACTGCTCGCCTCTCAGCTCAACGTATCCGCCTCTGCTACGTGAGACACTTTCTGTTGCCAGACGCCGTCCCCCTTCAGAGCCTACACGTTCACTCCGCCCTTCTCTCTTCGCGTCTTGCTCCCCCTTCGCCCTTACAATCATCTCCGTCCCCACCCCTTATTAATATTAAGTTAGTATCCTACCTACAGTAGGATATCCAGCCCCGTCATCCCTCCTCCCCTCCTCCCC
>NW_005179154.1:76771-94263 GCF_000350225.1 Chondrus crispus
TATCTCCATCTATTTCCATTCCGCATTCCGCATTCCGCATTCCGCATTCCGCCCTTTCTCTTACACTCCCCCACCCCCTGCGCAGCCCCCAATAAAACACCGCTCACACTCTCCAAGTCTCTTGTTTTACTCTTATTGTTTTTCTCTTTCACAAAACTATTCTACTTCCCTTCCCCAAACTTCACCCCATACTTCTCGCACGCCAGCTCAAACGCCCGTTCAGGCAAGCTCTCCCGCACCTGTTCCACCACCCCATCCCCGGCCCTTCTCACCCCGACACGTCGATGTCCGCACAACCCCTCTAGAGTCTTGAGCACCGATTCCAGCAGCCCCGTCTTCCACACGAACCCCTCCCCAGAAATCGCCGCCCGTTCAAATGCCTTTCCAAGCTGCACGCACCCCATCTTCGCCACCCGCACGTCCGCCACCCCGCCCCCGCCTCCCTGATTCATCGCCCGCATGATCAGCCCCACCATCACCTCGGGCGAGAACTGCACCTCGAAGCTATGCATCACCCGCCCGGCCGCCAGCCGCGCGCTCTCGCTCCCCGTGATCAGCAGCCCCAGCGTCCGTCGCATCACGTCCTCGCGCTTCTCCAGCGCCCGCTGCAGCATGTGCGAGCTCCCCTCGCTGCACAGCAGCAGGAAGAACAGCCCGTCTAGCGCCTCGCTGATCACCCGGTGGTGCCCCTGACGGATGTACTCGCCCAGCACACCGATGCACTCGTCCGCCAGCCCCATACTGATCCGCTCCCCGTCCAGCTTCTGGCACGCCTCTCCGAAGCCCTTCAGCGCCTTGCAACGCTCCTCCCATGCCCCGTTCTTGATCCGCTTGGCTTGCTTCAACCACTCTGCCACTCGGCGCGAAGCCCCCGACATCCCCTTGTTGTTGTTCGCTGCCCCAGTCTTCTTCATTGTCGCAGACTTGGATTTTTCAACTTTCTTCCCGTTCTGTGGCGGTGGCCTGGTGGACGCGGGCCGCGCTTTGCACACAGAAGGCGGACGAGACGTTGCTTTCGCGTCTGACGCGCCCGGAGCAGGTTGGATCTTCGCCCCTGGCATCAGCGAGCGCCGCACCCTTGGCGCGTGTGGCGCACTCGGGGGAGGTTGCATTTTTATCCCTGGCATTAGCGAGCGCCGCGCCCCTGGCATTGGCGGTCGCGGCTTGCCAGACATCAGCGCAGGCGCCATGTAAGGCGGCCGTCCCACTTTTTTAGCCACGCCGCCAGAGCTGTAAGGTACCCTCTGCGGCAGCCGTCGTGTTACGTCTCCCTTTCTGGCCTCTCTTTTCTTTGGTGGGTCCGAGTCCTGCGACCGGATTGCAACGTCGAACATCATAGAACGCCGAGCAGTCGTCCTGGCTATCGACGCCTTGTTCGTCTTCCAGCGCGGCGGGAGGGCTGTCGCGTTGTGAGGCCGCTTGGCGGGGACGCCCTCTCCCTTCGAGGGCTCGGCCGGTTGGGTTGGGGAAGGCATGCTCTTGGGGCGTGGTGCATTGCTGGGTGCGATCGAAGCCATCTCTTTTGCTGGTCTCAACGGCTTTCGTTCTTCCATCTTGGGGGCCTTGTTAACCTCTTCTGTTTCGAGCTTGCTGATTTGTTTAGGGTCCTTCTCTGCATCCTGGTCTGGGTCCTTTTTTAAGACAGCAGTCGCGTCAGAGATGGCACTGGCAGGACGCGCATTCTCCTTCTCGTTGGCAATTTTACCCGTCAGGACCAAGTTGCCCTCCGGGCCGTTGCCCGCTTCTTTCGGCTTGTCTGGGCTGGAGTACACAATTACATCTTCTACTGTGACGTTTCCCACCGAGGACTCACCTTCCCGAGACGACTCTCCTTCCGTCGTGCATATCGAAGTAGAAACGGGCTCGGGTGATTTCGCAACCACTGGTGTTGTTGTCGGAATTAAGGTACGGAATGAGGCTGGTTTTTCGACCTCCTCCGTGAGGGATTGCATGCTCATCAGAAGCTCGATTTCGTCGCTCATAGATTCGATATGGTCGTTTGGGTATTTTGAGGTTGCTGATACATCTGCGCTTGGTTGCAGAGGTGCTGTAGGTTGCTGCTTTGCATTTGTAGGGTCGTTCCACGGCACATTCACTGCCTCCATCTTACTCCCCACGAAACCCTGCGTCACAGATGCGGTGACGACTTGTGGTTGTGGTACGGTAAACTGTGGTGGGCTTGCGTTCATGTTAAGGATGAAGGAAAGGCGTGCCTTGCGAGGGTTTGCCGGAGAGTTGACTGCCTTGGGCGATGGTTCTTGGATTCCACGGTCACCACTACCAACACTAGAAAGCGACACAAAGTCGCTCTCCTCACCTTGAGAGGAAGGCTGCTCAGTATCCACTTCCATTGGGTCACGTTTCGGTGACAGAGTTCGGGCTTCATCCGTAGATTCTGAAGAGCCCTGTAGAGACCGATACATCCGTGACGCGATTTCCATTGCAGTCTCACGAAAAGAGAGAGACTTGCGTTCTTCGTGGGCAGTAACAAAGCTATCCCCTGAAAGAGTGCGCGGGATACCCTGAGTCTGCAGTCGGGGGGTAGAGTGCGGCTTTTCAGCTCCAGAGTGCGTGGATTCTTCTAGTTGCGGGCTTACAGGTAGTCGGCCGGCTTTGATATCAGCTCTAGAAATGGGGGAGGGCGTGAAGAACTCAGTATCTTGCCCATCTTTCTTAGCTTCGGATTGCGCAGAACTGGATGAGCCGGGTGATGCAATACTACTAGCTTGTTCTTCAATAATAATAGCCCTAGCAAGCGCGGCTGGTACACTTTGTCGCACCTTTTCGCGATGGTCTGTGACTCCCCCTGGAGGACTCCCTTGAAGAGTATTCTTGGGATTCATAGCCATTGATCGGCGTGCAGGACGACGGATAGGCCTTGACACAGGGCGACCAAACTGTCGGTTCAAAACTGATCCTGCCTGAGGCATGCCATCCCTAACCTTTGGAATCGAAATAGGTCGTGGAGGGAGCCCCGGACGATTGCTTCCTGAATCCACTGCACGTACTTGGGGTCGTGGGAGTCTTACAGCTGTTCTTTGCGTCCTTCCGACCCTCGATGTCGGCAAGCTTGAGGTTGTCGTTGTGTGCGATGTGACTGCACGTCGAATAGCAGTTGAAGGAGATATGTCTGCTGACTCGACTACGCTTTCGCTCGTAACTCTCTGCGGGTGAAGACGCTTCGCGGTGGGCGGATATCTTTGAGGAGCAAACTTGAAAGTACGGCCCGGGCTTCCAGGAGACTTTCTTTGCTCAAAGCGACCTCCAGCGCTCTTCTCGCTCCATGGGGAACCACCCTTCTCGCGTGCGATAAGTGCTGTAGTATTGGCAGGCATTTCATTGAGGAGTTGACGCGCACTTGACCTGTCAAGGATCTCTAACTTGCGCCAGTTCTCTCGCGAAAGAGCGCGCACACGTTCATCAGAGTCTTGACATCCCCGGACAATAGCCCTCTGAATACTACCCATGATCGGCTCAAGTCCCGCCAGACAATCCTCAACCAGTACCATACCGAGGAACTGAGCGGCGGCGGCTCGTTTCAGAGAGGACAACTTGGAGTTTTGCACGTACTCGCAAAGCATATTGACAATATCAGGAGAAAACCCCGTCACGCCGTGTTCAAAAAGGGCCTTTCCCGCTTCGAACGCGCTTTCCCTAATAACAGCTATCGACACACCTGTTTTATCCAAAATGGGACGTGCCAAAGTATTCCCGACAGTATCGACGAACAGTGGCCCGAATACCTCAACACATTGGATGATGCACTGACTTGCTTCCCTCACGAGGGTGCTTCGCGGAGCCGCAATGCACGTCGCAAGCGGTTGTCCCACGTCCCGTAGCTGACGAAGAAACTCATGACGAGCCTGACTATTCGGTCGCGCCACGGCGTCCGACTTTGCCGCTGCGGTGAGGGCCTTTAGAGCGTCTCTCTGGTCCTCCCATTCAGCTTCGGGGTCGCGGAGAGTGGCCAAGACAAAGGGCGGAAGAGGGGATTCGTTGGATGACGGAGGGGAGACGCCGCCGCGCGGCATGACGTTCAGGTTAGAGCAGCGGTGAGTCTGATGATTCTTGTTCGCTGGGTACAATGCGGGAAGAGGTTTTTCGTTGTGCTTGCAAGGAGGAACGTGGTAGTGGAAAAACAAAAGTCGTGGTTGAGCGAAAAGGGTAGGGGGATATGAAGCTGGAGCTTATCTCGAGGGTGGAAATGTGAATCGCGTTTGGCGTTGCTTGAATGTTCAAAATTTCAAACGCTGCGCCGTTGATCAGTGTGACAAAGTTTTTTCTCATTGGCCCTCAAACAAGCCATCCGTTCCCCATGCTTACAGAGTAATTTTCTGTATCTGCGCCATCCAGCAAGGACGCTTCAGCAATCGCTTCTCCAGCCACGCTTCTCTGCCACTTCACACGTTTTCATGTGTTCCCTTGTACTGTACAAGTCGAGGTCTCGACTGCGTATGACACGCCCCGACTACTCCCTACTTTCTCACCGCTCATCCAGAAATCTTCATAACGCATCGACCACCGCACAGTTGGCATCGCCGCGAGACAAGAAATCATCTACCAACCAAAAACAATCCAGAGACCTTCGGAATAGCGCTTCATTCCTTGCTTAGTGGAGAAAGAGTGATACTAAACACCGAAATGTGATAAAGCAGTATCACAAACTTGTTATTTGTAAAGAGAAGGCCACAAAAAAAGCATTCCTCGACTACATACCTCATGATGCAGCTGGTTCCCTTGACCACTCATAATACATCTGGTGCCTAGTTCTGGATGTCTGAGGACTGCAGTTATTCTCGTGACACAACTGTTTTTTGCCTTCCATGTATGAAGAATTGCTCAAAGAACATCTTGTGGAATTCGAACAAGCCTTGCGGCATCACTTTTCACCACGTCCAAAACTCAAGTAAATGTTGACATCCGATGATGAGAGACTGTGAACTTACAGACATCAAGTGCTTATGATATGATGGTCGTTTTCAACCTCCAGCTAGACTGTCATGACGACAAGTGACTTCATATGAGGCCACTTTTCAACTTATTTTTCTCGACTTTTGCCAGCTCAGTAACAAGAAAAGAGATACTTTCACTGCCGTAATTGACTTCTGCGTTGCAGAAGAATGGAGTTTGAAGAGATTTGCATTTCCTTTCCATTCGTTTCCCGGATGCCTGAAAAAGAGGCTTCTCGAGCAATCTTAAAACGCTTTGTGTCAATATCTTCAAAACCTGAACGCATGTTTCAAACGTCAACTGGATATAACAGATTCGAAGTCTTCCTGTATATTCACAACTACTATCCCCATGTTTCGCACGATGTTAATGCCGAGGCATGTAAGCTTATGAAATGGTGTCCAAATTTACGGGTCAGTCACATTCTACAAGTGGTAGATCATGTATGATAGTGGATGGCTGTGAATGACTGGCCCCACATCTACAGACCAATCAAATCGTTTCGTCCCACATCTACATCTCGACCAATTAAAACGATTGGTCCCACATGCTTACATCATTAATGTAATGTTTGGCCCAGTATACTCCCCAACTCGAGCACACACTCGCAAACAGACCTATGAACCATTCGCCGCCTTCCCGGCCGCCGCCGTTGTCTCCAAAAGCAACTGTTCCGACCATCTCCACCTGCCTCTTTCGCCATCCGACCATCCCCACCTGCCTCTTTCGCCATCCGACCATCCCCACCTGCTGCTTTCGCCACAGCCCGGATCCCTGCGGCACCAGACACACTCTTCGCCGCATCCTTCTCGATGGCCGCATAATGCCCGTCTCCCTTCTTGCCGTCGCCCCCAGTCTTGACCGTGCGCCCCTCGTAACGCATGCGCCCGCCCGTCCGCCCACGTCCACTGCTCTTCCTCGTCCCCGATGTCGGGGAACCAGCAGGAGCCGCGCGACATCGTCCTCAGCGCCCATATCCAGTCGTTCCGCGACGTCGTCTGCGCAACCTACCACATTGCAGCCATCTTGCCAAGCCCGCTCGGCCTCGGCCTGTACGCCGTCCCGACTGACCACCTGCAGCAGCCGAAGAGACCGCTACCGTTGCTCTACGTCTCCTCCGCCGTCGCCCGAGGCGGCGCCCCGGCTGCGGGCCTGCAACATTTTTTTCCGTCGCGCACAGGTGAAGCTAATGTTGACAAAACGGTCGACGATATAGATCGATTTCTTCCACCGTAAGGATCGCGAGGCTTGGTGTCAACGGCAAGAGGTGATGTAGCATGGACTGCGACATCCCTTGGTACTTGTCCTCCACTTGATGAGAGAACATTGCGCTCCTCGACCCTTTCATCCATGTCCCACTTGTTTCCATTTACGTTTCCAGGGTGACTGTACAGTCTTGCTCCACTGACAGCAGTCCATAGAACCCAGTGCTTTCCCAGCAGGAACGCTACACACACGATGAGGATACAGAGCAACATGTCGGGCTTCAGAACGGAGGAATTAAAGTCCTGTCGTTGCTCTACGTCTCCTCCGCCGTTGCCCGCGACGGCGCCCCGGCTGCGGGCCTGCAACATTTTTTGCCGTCGCGCACAGACTGCGAGAGATGTTGCCTTGGTAAATGTTGAGATTCATGGGAGGATTATTTTGATCATCATCAACCTGCCTTCGTCAACACAAACACCCACCGAAACGAAACGAAACCATCCTCCAAACCCACTACAGAGTATACCAGCCCCTCTCACACATCCGCATACTGTATCCAAAAACAACCCAGAAACCACCTTCAACCCACATCCACCGCACACTCTCGACGCGCTGGAGGGACACAGGAACCGGGTTTGCTCTGTCGCGTGGTCTCGGGACGGCAGTCGTATCGCCTCTGGAGGGCTTGACGGGACGGTCCGAATCTGGAACGCGGAGACAGGCGATGCCGTTGGCGACGCGCTGGAGGGCTGGGTTCAGTTAACTGTGTTGCGTGGTCTCGGGACGGCAATCGTGTCGCTTCTGGAGGAGATGATGGGACGGTTCAAATCTGGAACGCGGAGATGGGCGATGCCGTCCTGTTCCTAAACTACACTAGCAAAACATCGTCCACACTCACTCACGCGCTCGCTCATCATCAGCCAAGCGGAGGAACACGTGCAAAAGCACCCACCGCCGCTGTAGGGCATTTTCGACGCTGCTACAAGACAATACAGTACTGCACAATACACAGATGACCCGCCGTGCCCTTTTCTTTCCCGCGAATGTACCGTGCGTCTTCTCTCCTCGACCTCGCCTTCGCCATCGCCGAGCTCTCTTTTCACGCGGCGCATGCTGTAGATACAGTAGCACCTGAAGCTGTCAGGTCATGTTCATGCAGCCTCTGCTAGTACAGTATCATCGTATCGATAAGCCCGCAATACATACTGCATTGCACTGTACTGTGCTTAACACTAACAATAACTCAGTCAAACGAAAGCGCCCAGTGGCATCTATCTACAGTATTTTCCCCCTTGCTTCAACGTGACGCCTGCACCACCCTTCGCAGTAATGCCTGCACCACCCTTCGAAGTGATGTCTGCACCAAATTTCGCACACACACGCCCCTCATCCTCATCATGCTCGCCTGCGCGCCCCACCGAGAATCGCTTCCTCTTCCTCTCTCTCTCTGATATCAACATCCCATCCTTCCAACGAAGCTCCGCCATGACTCAAGTCGCCCTGCAAATCCACCGCATGATCTGCATGCGCTGCGTGGCCTCCGTCAAACGTGCATTGCAAACTGTCCCCACAGTTGACCACGTCCATCTCGATCTGCATCCGGCATCGCCCGTCTACGCTTCGCAGGTTCCGACCTCGATGTCCTTCTCCATGCCCTAGAAAACATGTTGGCGGCATGCACGCCGCCAAGGAAGCCACCGTCCTGTCCGCTCCGCCTGACGACGTGGATACTGTTTACCTTTACAAAAAGTGATGAGCCCTTGTCTCACGACGTTGTAAGTCCACTGTACGTACTACAGTACTCTCGAAGAAAGCCGTATTATGAAGGGAAAATGAATGGCGTAGAGTGGTTGACACGGGTAGGAAGGTCTTGCTGAGGTTTGTCAGCAGGTTTGGGTTTCTTTGTCGATATGCTCCCCCTACGGCGTTCTTCTCCTGTGCGATGGTTGCTCCAGTGCCCCTCGTTTTCTTTTTTTGGATCCGCGTCCCGACGGGTTACCATTGTTGGGGTTCCCAACAAAACCATCAGCCTGTATTTCGTACGAGTCTGCAGCGAGGGTTATACGACCCGACAATGCTGCTAGAGGTGCGCGGCCATCGCTCAAGTTCCGCAAGCCATGTTCGAGATAATCCATCATCTTTTGTAGCACGTCCGTCCCGAGTTGAAAAGCTAGTTTGTGCATCTGATCGAATAAACTTTTCCCGTTCGCCCAGGAAATGTGCTGCTACTCCTGTCTCCTATCTTCTCTCCACATCTGGTCAGGCGATAATTGAATTTCATCCTCGGCGTCTGCATTTTCACGCATAGACTGACTTGCACCAACTGGAGTTGATGCGCTTCCATTCCTTCTCATCGCATCCTGCAAGACTCCCTCCAGGACAGCCCCCACATCATTATTCAAACCACGGGCTCTCCTCAAAGCCTCTCTCATTCTTTCCCGCTGAACAGCTATCTGTACGTCACTCCAATCTTCTTCGCTACGGCTCCAGCAGGGGTGGAACATATACTCCCACTCGATTCTACGCCCCACCACTGAATTCAAACGTCGCTCCACATTCGCTTTCTCTGCAAACACGATAGCTACTCGCAGTAGATGGGGACATGGTATTCTTGTCGATCTCGACCATCTGCAGCTGCAGCAATACCTCTGGGAGCCCCCCAAATTTGCCACTGTAACGACGTAGCTCGCAATTTCCTCGTCGGGGCTTTGATTGAATCCCTCCTCCGGCCTCCGTCCTGATTCCTCCTCGCCCCCCAATTCCTCTTCGTCTTCACCTTCCCTTCCACCGCTACGTTCCAATATTCCTATCGAACTCTCCCGTTCTCGTAATGATGTGAGATTGGGGTTGTGTCGGACTGCATTTGAGAGAATATGCATTGTAGGATGTGCGTATGTTGGGGGTAAATCGTCTCTTCTTGGCGATATGTGGTCTCTTGAACTCGCAGATGGACGCCCTATGACTGAGTCAGACGTAAATGGAACAAAGTTTTGGGATGAGCGTGCTCTATTCGATTGTACGGAACCCCTTGCGTCATTTGCGTTTCTCCGACATGATCTACTGCCGGCTGCCTTGCCTCTCCCTCTGCCCCGACGTGATGCATAGTGAACGATTCTTCGTTCGCTACTAACATTATTCCATTGCACAGTAAATCGGGTAATTTGAATTTGAGAAGAGCTGGGGTTAGGCTGAGCGGTACCAACCGGAGAGATTGTCTCACTCTGCACCTCGGGTGTTGTCGTATCTGCAGTACGCCGTATCTCCGATAATATGGGAACTACCTCATGAGGTGCACTTTCGCCCCTATTTGCATGTCGTTGTCTTGCAGCAGCCCGAATCACTCGCCGTGCGGTCCTCAAAATCGGCGGCTGTAATACCGCGATCACGCTTTCTGCCGCACTGTCGATTTCGACATTTGTCACGATGTAGTTTGCAGCACTTTTCACGCACTTGTGATAGAACTTTCGCTGCGAGTACTTTGTGTACGTCATCACAAATCTTCGTAGCTTTCCAGAGGTTATAGGCAGTTGTGATCCACACAACATCTTTTCCATGCCCTTGTAATCGCTTTTCGATTCCTGTTCACGTACTTTCCATCTCGCTACCGTTACACGCCGCATTTTCAGTGGAACCTCAGCCAACCGTACCTTCTTCACAGACACCAAATGTCTGTATCTCGCGTTTGACGATTCCACATACCCGCTGCCTTGAAAGAGAAATCTCGGTTCACAGGCCGACTTGTTATAACAATCAACAGTGATGTTGGCGTGCTTGTGATACAGGTATTTGTACCAATCCGGAAGGTTAGCAACGTGCAGAGCAAAATATTTCGCCTCAAACCTTGACCGACGAGAATGAAAAGACGCCGATGTGCTCGATCTTCGCATAAGAAACAAATCATCGTTCATGTGTTCGTTCAAATCCCGCCTCTTGATCTTACAAACGTATGCCCATACATTTTTTAACTGGTTCTGGTTAAGATGCCAGTCGTCAAGCGTGAGATATGTAGTGGGGAAAACATCTCGACAAGCCTGCATACATGCAGCTTGCTGGTCCAGGGATATCATGGAGGGGTCCACATTACAGCAGTCTTTGAAGCAGTTCAGGAGCCAGACGAATGTTTTGTGCGTTTCATCAGCCAGAAACCCCATGAACACTGTGCACTCCCGACCGTCGTTGGTTCGCGCGCTCATCGTGACCAGAACCATGGAGTACTCGTTCCCATTTGCTTTGCAATCTATGCAAACCCCCGGCAAGATGCCAAATCGCTCGTAATCTCGCCTCCAATGCGACAATCCCCAACACACAGACTGAAGCGCGCCGTCATCTCGTCTCGTGACGTAAGATCGGCTACCAACATCGCTATTGCGCAAATCCATGAGCGTATGAATCAGATCATTGCAATCAAGCTCCTTCGGGCTTCGTTTCGACTCCAGCCACTGTATTCTTCTCTGAAGTCCTCTTCTGTCAATCATAAAACCGTACTTGTCCTCCAGAAATCGTACGGCATCCTCAAATTTGATATGGCTCCCGTGATGCATATCATCTGCCTCCCGAATAATTTGAGTCGGCATTAGTTTTCGAACCTGTGAGACTTTCGGCCCATGATTATGGTCACAGCTAGAAGCGTTGAAGACGTATTTGTTAAGAGCTTTGCCGTCCTCGAGAATTTGCAAAGTCCGTAAGCGAAGAATGAAGCCGCAGTCTTCCACACATTCCAACTTGGATGTTTTCAGGACTCGGTCTTGATCAATTCTTTCCGAACCGATGTAGTCTGAATGGCGGACTACCATCGGATAACCAAAGCAGTCGCAAATGTATTTGAGATCGCGAAGAACGCGCTTCCCGGGCTCGTTGTGAGGGACCGAGCCGACGAATCCAGTTATGACATGTACCATGTCAGACGTTGGAGAATCAACTGGAATGACCTGAACTGCAATGGTGTCACTGCTGGAAAATTCCAGTTCGGGAAAAGAGTCATCCACGTCCCCGTCGTCTGGATCCAGTGTTGGCAGCGGTAAGCCTTCGTGCTGAGATGGGCGGACGACCGCAGTATCTACGTCACCAGTGAGTGAGAGTGAATGATCTCTACGGACTTCTCTTGCGGATGGAATAGCTGAGGCGGTAGACTCAAGCTGTGGGTATAATGGCTGTGATAAATCGCTTGGGAGTGCTGAGAAGGAGGAAATGCCGCAGTCTGGTAGAATGGATGGTTCGATGCGATCACCTATTCTGACAAGTGGTGAAACCACTCGAGCACGCGAATGGGAATGCTGATGGGGAGTGATTGAGGATTTTTCTGGAGTGGGTTTGGCCATGCTACTCGTCACTGACGGGAATAAAATAGCTCTCCATTCATGCAATGAGCGGCGGTAGGACTCCAATCTGCGACACTTTGTGTGTGTGTCTGTCGGGAAACGATTCCTGGAGGATGATTATGGTTCTCGTTGCCACTCACTGCCCACAAGCGGTTGAGGTAACTGTGGCGGTACAGGTTGGTGATTTATTGAGCTTTGCAACCCTTTCTGTGCTGCAAGAAACGGTATCGAACCCTGACCATGAATTTGTTGCCATCTGAGAATGCTTCGTGGTCACGGATGCCGATGCTGAAACCCTTCTCAACTTGACCTGCAATGTATTCCATCACGTGACGAACATCACAGTTGGATATGACACCTTTCGAATCGACAACTGGTTCAGTTAGCGGGATCCCACTCTCGATAGCGGTCTCCCTGTCGGAGAGATATTGAGGCACATCGACATCACCTACTGCGGTTGGAATTTTGTGGTGATATTCAACGCGCAAGGGCGGCTCCGCAGCTGCAGTGAGGAGACGGCGAGGGTTTTCTGATCTTGGATTATGAGCGGAGAATTGAGATGTGGCGGCAGGAGGCACATCGTTTGGTAGGCGAGGAGAACAGGATGCGACTGTTAAGCAGGCTTGCGTGGCTCCGATTGCTTCCGGACTTTGAGAAACGCATGGAACTGATACAGGGAGTGCCGAAGCCGGTTTTGATGTGGAATTTTTCCCTTCTCGTTGTATCTCTGCTTCCGACGCTGGATGATCAATGGTCAACGCGGAGCGGTATTGAGGACGGAGAGATGATCCGATGGTAGGAACAGAACTGATCTGTGAATGTAGCGCAGAGCTATATTGAGTATGCGCTGGTTTGAAACCTTTGGCATCGATTTTGGGTGGGTAGCAAGTGGTGTAGTTGTCGGTATGGGATGTTAGACATGGTATGTCGGGTGCTCGCTTGCACTGTATGTCGGACAACGGAGGTGAGTCGATGACGATAACGTCATTTTCCTTGATAACGCTTTGGCGGAGACGTGTTGGCGCACTGTTTGAAATATATTTCCATTGGTTGAGCTCGATCGCGGTTCGTGTGGAGTTTGTGGGGCATGACTGCATGACATCTCGAACACCAGCAAACGCAGCGACACAACATGAGCGACGATACTTTTCCGTAATTTTCCGTCCACTGTATCGGGAGTAGTCCTCAGCAGGCAATATACCGCGAGAAACAGCACGTTTTGCCACTGCTGCTATAACATAAAAGCCACAGCTGAAAGAATCCCTTTGCTTTTGAAACCGTATAGTCCCTTGAAGAATGTAGTTTGAACTTTGAATCGCCCAAGTTGACGCTGGATAGCACAACTGGAGACCTTTTTTCACCAGATCTAGACAGTTTCCACCAAATTCACCGCTTGGAAAGGGAGTCCACCCAAGCGAATCCCCGAAGTATATATTTCCTGAAACAGGATTTCGCGCTGCGCTGTCACTCTCCATGACTGCATCGATAACTATCATACCCCAATGGCCTCTCTTGCATATGGGAATAATGGTTAATGAGCACTCGCCTGCAGTAGCGCTAAAGTTTTGACGAAAGTATCTCATGATCCGCTCGGGAGCGTCTGAAACGCTTTGATGCCGAAAGTTTCCTAGTAAAGCACCAAAATTGAAATGTGCTAGCAATATGTGGGGAGGTAGAGTGAGGACAGATAAGCCGTAATAGACAAACATACTCTCAGACATGTGACCTTCCCATATGTAATGAAACCAATAATCCTTTGGTCGACGCTCATAATCAGAAACGACGGCGTGTAAGAATTGGCGCATGACTGCTTCGTCGCTTTTTTGTGTGAAGCAATCGAGTTCTTTGCATCGTTGAACGATACCATCTATGCCTAATTTTCGTGATACCCATGGCGGGAGGCATTTGGAAACTGGGACACATGGTGGATGCATGATGTGGGAAGTCGTTGAGGAGAGGACGGAGTGGTCAAGGTTATGAACGTGGACAGTTAGATGAGGAAATCTGAGAAACGCTGGTTAACATTGTCGGTGAAGTGTGGAGTGTCAAGGGGATGTGCATCGGAAGTGGGGTTCGTCCTATCCCCATTGTCTTAAAGATTTGTCACTTTGGCGGGAATCCTGCCCATTCGAAAATACAAATATTTGCCCGCGCAGTTCACTTGCCTGGCACAAAATGGAATGACAGCAAGGACCGTCGCATAAATGAAATTTACTGGGCCAAACATTACATTAATGATGTAAGCATGTGGGACCAATCGTTTTAATTGGTCGAGATGTAGATGTGGGACGAAACGATTTGATTGGTCTGTAGATGTGGGACCAGTCATTCACAACCATCCACTATCATACATGATCTACCACTTGTAGAATGTGACTGACCCCGCAATTACGCTGAGAATTTCATGAGTAAAACCGTGAGTATTACCCGTAGCCCTTCTGAAGCCATACCTCACCCGATTGTGCACCACAAATCCACTACCATGAACAGTGGTAAACAGCGCGATTACACGCAAAAAGCAATTGCTAGACGGGCAAATACCTTCAGTGTTGCTCTATGTTCCCTTGCCAAACGGCGTCAGCATCATCCCACATCGGTTTTTGCATCCTCGACGTGCATGTTGTTCGTTGCTTTAAAGCTTCAAACTGAACGAATTTAACAAGACAATCTCAAGAAGTAATCGCATTCATGCATCACAGTTCTCTTTCAATTTTAATTCCTATGGCAATTCCGACTGCGTCTTCTACTTCCATTTTAATAATAATGATTTTATAAGGATGTTACATGCAATGGCTCAGTCGGATGAACAAATAAGTACTACTCGTAATCGGTACGCTGTCTCGCCCATTTTATCAGCTTGCATTGTCCCGCGCTGGCTCGGAACCCCATCAAGATGGAAGGACATGGAGTTTTCTTTGGCAAGCATGGATCCCAGCTCTCAGAAATATTCTGGGAGTCCATCGAGCATCTACTGGAGACAAGGGTTAACTTGATAAGATGAAATATCAGCTCTCATTATCTTCAAGCTCAAGCGTTAAGGTTTGCGGAAGCCATAAAAGACAAGAGTGACGGATTGGACAACTGCGTTGGGTTTATTGATGGAACTGTTATTGGCATCGCTCGTCCAAGTGGCTTTGATAGTGAACTGGTTGCTTACAATGGACATAAAAGGATGCATGCACTGAAGTTCCAAGCCGTGAGTAGCCCAGACGGAATGATACTGCATGCCCATGGTCCAATGGAAGGGCGCCGCCACGACTGGACACTGTATGTGAGAAGTGGTTTGGAAGAGCCGCTGCCAGCCTTGCTGGACGTCGAGGGCAAAAATTACTGCCTATACGGTGACTCAGGCTACAGCAGAAGGTGGTTCATGGAAGTACCATATGAGGGCAGTGATCTCAGTGCTGAACAACGAGCGCTCAACAAGTCCATGGCTTCATCGCGTTCTACTGTCGAATGGATATTTAAAGAGGTGAAGATGTACTATTCTACGCTGGACTACAAACGAAAGATGAAGATAATGGAGTCCCCTGTAAGATCTCTATACATTGCTGGCATGCTTCTCTGCAACATGCGAAACTGTATCTATCCGAATCAGATATTGCGCCACTTCAACTGTATGCCGCCCACTCTAGAAGACTACCTGGAGAATAAGGACTAGCTTGAGTGTTCTCGCTATTCGTCCGCCCGCGCGGAGCGAAGCTCCGCGCGGGCGGACGAGGAGCGAGGACCAAGTCCGCGTTAAAGCTCGCAAGCTCGCACTCGCGGACTTGGTCCGCAGCCCTGCAGGGAGCCCCATGGGAGTGGAAAACTGGGAGATATAGTAGGTGAAAAAGAATTTTTCTTTAGTAAACAACCTTGAAAAGTGGCCTCAAAAGCCAATTCTTTACTTCTTGTTGAGGGCCTCTATCAGGAGCTTGTACCTAGTTACCTCTAGCTTCTGAATCTTTTCGCGCTCTTTGCTGAACTCCTCACGCTCCCGCTCCGCTCTGTCTGCATCGCTGCGCTCCCGCTCGAAGTTTAGTCGCTTGCGCTCTAGCTCGATTCGCGCAAGGTCGGCATCCGGTAGATCTAGGCTGAACAATGCCATGTCCATTGAAGGTGCAGCACGCGCGGACTTAGCTTTCGCTTTCTTGGGAATCGGTCCATCTTCTCCTTCCGTAGTGCTTCCTGAATCGGTTTGCTTTCTCTTCGTCGCTGACGCCATAAGCGCCTTTCTAATGCGATCCTTCTCTTCGTCGCGCTCGCGCTGCGCAGTCTTCTCGGCAGTCTTGGTGACCAACAAATCTTCTCGCGCCTGTCGCATGTCCACCAAGAGCTCGTCCATCTCCCCAACCTCCCTTCTAATCCGTGACATTCGGCGCTCGCAACTATCGCGCTTGTCGAACTGTTCTTGAATGCGCTTGTCGCCGTTGCGAACAGTCTTCCACGTAACTTTCTCATGCATCGCCGGATTTTCATTCACCTTTCCTGCCGCCTCTTGAAGCTTGCCTTGCGTCTCACCAAAGGCGGCAAGGTGAGCGCCAGCGCCCGCAACTTCTCGCACTATCACGAGGTCTTGTGCATTAGAGAATCGCGATTGCCTCCCGGCCTTGTCTTTGGCAGTAACACCATCATCGACGGGCGCGACAGGGGAAGATGGAAGGACTTCGGGCATTTGTTGTTCAAGGGAGAGGTTGAGACGATGGGTAGGATGGGGACAAACATTACCAGAATTGGCGCCACCTAAGTCAATATTTGCTCACGAGAATTGCAGTCACAGTTTCTGTAACAGCTCACTTTTCCGCAATTATTCTCACGACTGGATTACAGAATTCTGTAATTATTTACAGGTGTCACACGTATTGCAGAAATTTGAAATTTATTTGCAGAATTGGCCAAGCGTAAACCCACTAATGTACAGGGGAGGTCGCTCAATAGTGCCTTCTTTAGTATTGCCTCCCTCTATATAGTGCCATGGCTCCCCCTCTGGCACAGGTTATCATAAGGCCACACGTGTATCATCTGGCATGGTTCAGTGCTACGATATGGAGGTTCAACGACTGGAAAATATGGCGACCAGTACTCAGTACTCAAAAGATTGAAGTTCTACGTTTTTAGTTGTGTTTTACGGGCTTTTGTGCTTTGCTTGTGCTTTGTTCCCAAATAT
Organism: Chondrus crispus; assembly: GCF_000350225.1. NCBI lineage: Eukaryota > Rhodophyta > Florideophyceae > Gigartinales > Gigartinaceae > Chondrus > Chondrus crispus. The sequence continues at coordinate 93,392 of NW_005179154.1, forward strand.
ATGTATATCAGCCTCCTTTATATAGTGCCATCGCTCCAATGGTGCCATACCTAGAGGTACGTCACGCTATAGCACTATATCGTAGGAGGCCTTGAATACGTTTTGGCAACAAAAAAGCTGGCCTCATATCTTTACTGTTCTATTGCTCACAAATGTGACTACAGAAGCAAATTACAGAAATGAGTTTACGCAGAAACCTTCTGGGCGGCTCATGTATGAAAAGGGGTCAATTCTACAAAATTTGTTGTATGATACACGTGTCTGTAGCCACACTTACAATACTTTAGCAGAGACGATGACGTCGCCAGTAAAGAATGGGGGGAAACCTCTAGGTTCATCGACACAGGTTGTCGGCCCATTACTACGCTTCACTACCTGCGTCCCTCCATTTCCATCTTCTATTTCTCCTCTTTCCCTGATCTCCTGCATCACCGGCCCGCGGCCGCAGTACAACCCCACCGGCCGACGGCCGCGTCTTCACATCACTGGCCCCCGGCCGTATCCCCGCATCACCGGCTCACGGCCGATCTCACTACTATTCCTCTCCCAGCCCGGCGTACTGAACGCCGAACTCAACGGCATCTACAAGCTGCTCGAGCCAGCGAACTGGCTTCAATCCCATCTGACCTCTACCTCCAAACCCTCATCGAATCCGAAATGCTTCCTAGTACCTCGGACGGCGATCACCCTCACTTCTGAGTCGTGCAACTGACTTTCACGAACTTCTGGTAATGGTCCACAACTCTTACAAGCATCGCCGCAATTCATGAATGTGATGATTTCCTCGACCCGACGCCAGGACTGCCTACGGATGCGACATCCCTGAATTCGCACAGTCGTCACCGTCGGTATGCTCTCTCTCTGATCAATCA
>NW_005179154.1:95074-96598 GCF_000350225.1 Chondrus crispus
ACGAACTCATCCTCACACTGCCAATCTCAACACCGCTCCTATCCACTCATTCCTCCCAAAGTCGAAACCCACCTACCACGATCAACCTCAAAAACAAAACGCCCCCTCTCTACCTCCGCCCCACCACCTCATTCTCCCTCACGTCTCCCAAGACCGGAAAACTCGCACTCCTCTCTCCGCATCATCTCCTTCCCTCCCGCCCCCTCCTCTCCTATTCCCCCTCTCCCTGCACTCTTCCACCAGTACCATCTAAAATTAGCACACATTCATCCTGTTAAGGTAAACCAAATGGCCAAATCTAACCTCATACCCGGCCTTCCATAAGCCCTCGAAAAGGCACCACCTCCGCCCTCTTGCTCTGGCGGCATCATTGGAAAATCACAAAAAGCCCTCTTCTTCTGCTCCGACAACCGCCGCGCCCAGCCTGGGACACACAGTCATACGGATATCTGCGGTCCCATCACTCCCATCTCATGCGAAGGCAACCAATACGTCATCACGTACCTACATGAGGGCTCCCGCAAACTATTCTTTTACTCTCTTTTGCACAAAATCAGGAGCCGCCAAACACACCACCTCCCTCATCAACCACATCAATCATCACACACCCCATCGAGTATCTCGTATCACATCAGACAAGGATCGCGAGTACCTTTCGCACGCCCTCAAATCGTACTATTCTGCTCACAACATCCGACAGACCATCACAGTTCCCCATAGCCCTCAAGAGAACTCTCTCGCTGAACGGGTGAATAGGACTATATTCGATAATGCCCGGGCAGCACTGTTCTCCACTTCACTCCCTCCCCAATACTGGGAACTATCAATCCTCGATGTCACTGCCAAATACAATCACACCATTCACTATTCGACCAATCAAATCCCCGAAAGCTCCTGGACCCGCAAACCCGTCAATATCCACACACTCCATCCATTAGGCAACTAGGCTACATCCACAGACCCTCTCCGAAATCCAAACTACAACCTCGCGCATCCCTGCACCGTTACCTATGCCGGGATGATGCGAATCACTACCTCGCCCTGCATCTCAACAACAAGACCATAACACGATGCTGCGCTTCTGTCTGCACCGCTTACGATCCCAACAAGGATCCTGTCTCCTTCCTCTCCCACCCCAGTTTAAATTCCCACCTACTTCCGATCATCCCCTCATCATCCTCACCCACCCCTAAGTCCCCCGCCTCTCGCCCATCACCATCTCATGCCCACCTTACCCGTCACTTCTCCGAGAAGTGGCGAGGGGGGAGTCCCCCCTCGCCTCAATGCACATGGAAAACATATGCAATTTATCCTCCATCGATACCACGCCGTCAAGTCCTCGTACCCTCCGTGCAGCTCGCCGGGCCCCCGATTCACATCTTTGGGAAAAGTCATGGAATCATGAAATCTATAGCCTGGAAAAACACGAAACCATCCGCTACCTTCCGCGATCTCAACTGCGCCCCCAACCGCACCATACTACCGCTCCATATCACACTTACGACTAAAGCACGACGAACACGG
>NW_005179154.1:96663-111333 GCF_000350225.1 Chondrus crispus
GTGGCGACATGAAATACGGCTCGTCGACTTTGACCATGATAACATATAAATTCCGGTTGCAGACCGCGACGCGATTCGCTGTGCGCTTGCCATGGCAGCGAGAACCGACCTAATAATAGAACATTGGGACCTTGAGTCCGCGTTTCTCCACAAATGTTTGGACGTGAAGAAACTATTTATGTACATCATTCTCCCCGTTTTGACGGAACATACAAACACCCGAACCACGTTAGACTCCTCATTTGCCATCTGTATAGCAAACGCCAAGCCAACAAAAAACACACAACCCGACTTGCAGGCAGACTCGATCTCCGTAAGTTTCGAAGGCTTTCAAGCGACAGCTGCACATTCATTCTCAGAAGTGTGGGCGAAATGTTTTTGTGCTATTTGTCATAACTTTTGACGCTTTTATTGTTGTCGCCAACAATCGCAACCTATTGAACCATGCCCAAACACAACTGGCGTCCTCGTCCCGCCTCAAAAATGTAGGCCCCGTCAAGCACATTCTTGGCTGGAAAGTCGACCGCACAAACAGTACAATATCAATATCTCAGCTAGTCTTTATTGAACCGGTTATAAAAATATTCCACATGGCTGAGTCAACCTCCGAGGCAACCCCGTACACAACAGAAGACCTCTCCAAACTCAATCCTAGGATTGAGTTTGGAGAGGTCTTCTGTTGTCAGAAGCTTCTGAGCCCCCACTAAATCCCTCTACATCATATGTTGCAGCTGTCGATTGCCTCCGATACTGGGCCGACAGCGCGCGCCTGGCATCGCTTTCGTAACTGGGCTTCTTGGAAGATATTCACTTCAACCACCCCCTCGCCATTGGAAAGCCCTAAAATACGTCCTTTGCTACCTCCGCAAAACCAAAACTTTCGGCATCACCTATCCCCGAACCTAACAACCACTCGCGGGATTTCTCGGATGACGATTTCGCATGCGAAATCGGACATGCTGCAGCATGTCCGGACACGAGACGCTCGACCTCAGGCTTTTTGGCTCTCTGGAAAGGCGTTCCGGTAGCATGGCAATCCAAACGCCAGAAATTTGTTTCTGCCTCCACATGAGAGGCGGAATATGTCGCTGCGAACGACGCAGCCAAGCACGTGCAGTGCCTCCGGAATCGTCTGTCAGACATCACAGACCTCGAACTCGCCACTATAACCCAACTCTACATTGCCAACAGTGGTGCAATCGCCACAGCCAACTCCGACCAGTGGTCGACCAGTGCTCGGAGTTGGCTGTGGCGATTGCACCACTGTGAGTGGGGTGGCTGTGGTATAAACCCGTGCCACTGTAGTACCCTTTTCGCGCTACTCGTGTGCACGTGTATCTAGATAACTCAAGTACCCCGACGTACAGTACCAAGCCCATTTACACCGGCCTTGCTCGCTTTCGACAATCGCACACGTGGACCTACTACCGCGCTTGTACACGTGTGTATTATGACGCGACCTCGTGAGCTCTAGCCGTTACATCTCGATCGCGATCTAGTATAGTATATAGTGTCGTTGGGGCTTGCGCCGGGTGTGTTTGGGGACAGGAAACCAAGGACCAAGGACGCGACTCTCGTTCTTGGATTTGCGCGGTACTAACGAACTTCTCGTTCACGCTCTCTCGGTCTCCTCGCTCGCGCTCTAGGACTGTCGTGGCCACGTCGCGTTTTGCCTCCCCGCTCGCGCGCACGGTTCGCTGGCCGTGTGTTAGCCCCGCTGTGTCGAGAGCACCGCGTCGTTCGCGTCTAGTTTCCGTGGTTCGCGAGCACACCCGGGTTTTACAGTCGCCCGAAAGCCTCTACCACTTCCCCCTAGCTACCTAGTACACGACCCCACGAACGACCCTTGTTTTAGGACGTGACCACGTTTCGCGTTCTACTACAGTGGAACCCCACACAAAATTCCAACCACATTGACGTCAAATATCATCACCTGAAAGAGTAAATCCTGCGCAAGCGCGTCGTGCCAAAGAAAATACCCTCCAAATAAAACGCTGCAGACTTCTTCACAAAACGATTGCGCCCCTCCGTCCTTACTGATCAACTCCACCCCCTGTAAATCCACGAAATCAGGACTCTAAATGCGGCGACTGTTGTATGATATTTCCCTTCCATTTGCGGTCCCTCACTACTCACCCTCTGCTGTATGGTACACGTGTCTCTAGCCACACTTCCATGGAAGTATTTAGTATCGCAATACTTAAGTAGAGACGATGACGTCGCCGGTAAAGAATTGAGGGCAAAATCTATGTTCATCGACACGAAATTTATACAGCGCCCTCCCGCCCTCAGACCCAACAATTTTCCTAGAGCACTACCCATCTCACACGAATTTCCACCTCCAATCATATCCAACGTTGTCATAGACAGAGCCAATTGCAGATTGCGCAGATATGTCGCTCTCTATGCACATTAAAACTATCAGTCACAAGAAAAGGCTTTCCAAGCAAAAGGCGGACTCCGCCTTTTGCTTGGAAAGCCTTTTCTTGCGTGCTCTCGGAGAGGAGAGCGAAAGCGCCCGATTTCTTGTGGCAAGGTCATTCCAAAAAGGAAATAGCCACTCAAACCGAAGTTTCCCTCTCAGCTCTCTACTGCATTAAAAAACGTTGATGCATCATGACAAAGAAGAACTTGAGTATCTACAGGATCCTGTATCCCACTTTCCCAGGCGGCGCCCTAGGTGTTCGGAAACTAAAGAGCCCTTCGTCGTGTCGCGGAAGCTGGAGGCAGCAGAAAGAAGAGTTGCCGTGAACTGTGCACTGCTGAAGATTGTGCAGGGCTAAATATATCAAGATAGTCGTAAACCGTTTCACGTGGCGTTTCCTCTTCCATCGCAATGAAGTCTTTCAAATCTCGTCACTCAAAAGCAACCTTTCGCACGGCTGAAAAGATGTTTAGGGCTAGGAGTGCAGCTAAAAAAACTACACGCATCGCTAGCAATAACCAGGAGTAGTGCTCTTACCTACGATATAGCCTGAACATCTGTTGTCGAGTCAGGCTTGTGGCCCATGATTTTTCAATTTCTGGACCGATTTGAGCTTGAGCCTAGCCAACCCTGTAACAACATCCCTGAAATCCGCATTTTGCGATCACCAACTCGAAATGTCTCTGCTTTGCGAACTGTGATCATGTCGGAGTCAAGAAGAAAGTCCGACCTTCGGCTCGGCAAAACGTATTGGTTTGTAAATGGCAGTTGATCAGAGTGAAAGACATCCGCAGAGATACGGGTACTCTGATGGAGGATTTAAAGGTGAATTCACTGCTGGAAGCCGACATCACATTTCCTAAGTTTGCGAAATTTTCGCGAGGAATCTGCCATTTATGTGTCTCGGAGGCTGCTGCGCAGCATGTACAGGTAGAGTACAAAATCATTTTTCAATTGAGAGCGAAGTTGGTATTTTGAGCTCTGAACGCAACGTCCGAGAGAATATTAGAGCTCGAATTGTGAAATTAACGCCTGATGATAACAGAGAGAATGAAGTTTAGTCTGCAGAGAGTTATTTGGATTGAGTGCAATAGGATTTCTGCGGGGACTTTTGAATGATATCCCCATAGCATCTTGGTCAGTTTAACAGGAGGAGAGTTCGGAGGAGATTATATTTCTGTGCTGGGGAGAACTGAAACGACGGTTTCTGGGTTGATGCTTTTGGCACACCTGCTTTGAATGTGCTCGGTAACTGTTTTATGATTGCCCCCTTCTTGAGCTTTCGAGGTTCTCGGGCCTTTTGCGGGGAGAAAAGCACACTCTGATTGATAAATATGAAGAACTCTGATGTGTGAAATGAGTGTCAAATTGAGCCGCCGGGAAGGGTAAAGTGAAAATGAGTATTACCCTCCACCCTTCCCCAACCCCTCGCTCACATGTGGGCCTGTATCATGGGCAAGGCCACATTCAAAACAATCACTAAGGCCGTCTCTAGAAGTGGGGCGCGAACATGGAGCTTCACACTCTATGCTCTCACCCACAGGTGAAGCAAAGGGGCCTTCGTAGGTAATGCGCTACTAACAAGAGTTTTTTACAACTACATACGGCCCTAAAAGAACTACTCTGGCTTTCTGCGACGTAACATTATCATTGTCAAGACCACATTGTAGAATACACTGACGGGCTTCAGTAATTACGTGTGTGTTTCGCACTTCCGTTTTCTCAGGCAAGACCTTCTCAAATCGTCCTATTTTTCTGCAAGAAAAACATACCTTTCTTCACCAAACGCACTTGATTCAGTTCTGCACCGCTGCTGGCTACTTCTGGTGTCCTGAGCTCACTGGAAATGCTATACAGATTTAAAGATCACGAATCACAGCCCTCAGATCTCTGAGCTGTTCTGAAAGGCTATTGATGACTTCATTGAAAATTATGAGTATCTCATCACGAGCCTTTTCGCATGTACCATTTATTTCTTTCGGTACCGAGCAGTACATAAATTAAATCTCTAATAAAACCAGACTTTCGATAACTATAAGGGGTTTATTGATGGAACCAACATATATATACATCGCCAGGCCAGGCGATGACACATTACAGAAGGTATTTTTTATATGACACAAACGTTTTGATGCACCCCAATATTGAGCTTTGGTTTACCCGGACTGAAATCTGTCCCAAAGATACTGTCCAGTGGAAGGCCAGAGATATGATTGGACGCTCTATTAAATTGACAGCCGAAGCAAATGAAAGGACTTCTCGCGGAGCCATGTAACCTGTCTCAGCTGAGAGCTATAAAATACTATAACGGTCTACCTTACGGGGCTCCGCTTCCATATCCACACTGTGCACACTTCTGTAGCATTCTGATCATTATTCGAAACTCTTTAAGATCCATTCCCCTCAGCGCCTCTCTGTTTTTCTTTGGCTCCTCCATATCACACTCGGGGTCGGCCTTCTCCGCTTCGAATAGGTCCCGGTCTAACTGAAGCGTCTGCGTCTCGAGCACACTTTGCATCTTGTCTCCGCTCTCTAAGGCGGCGATGAACCCGGCCCTTTCAACCTTAGTTGGGCTGAACGTTTCTATGTCTCGCTTACGCGTCTTCGCACTGCGTCGCACACTTCTAATAATGCTTGCGTCCTCGCCCCCCCATTCATTGTCTCCACCGTAATCTACGACTGTTGTACCAATACCACTATCCTCCCCGTGCGCGGCGCGCGGCCCGCTTGGTTTCATGCTCCCAAATGATGGCTCCGAACCGCTCCTTTCGTTCATATTCGTCCATGCACTTATTTCGTTTGGCGTTGTGTTGCCACTCAAAGTCTATGCGCGCCTCTATCATGGCACTCAGCAACTTTTTTGCCTCTCTCATTTCCCCCAAAACCACCCATCCAACTTTTCACATTATCGTAGTTCTCAAAACGCTCTTGATTGCTTTTGTAACAATACTGAATAGCCTTACATGTCACGACATGGCGGATGCCTTTCGTCGCATTCGCTGTCGATGAAGCAATATCGAAGCACTCCCTGATGTCGCCGTATGGGGCGATGTGCGCCTTAGCGGCTGCAATCTCTTTAAAATCAAGTCTTTCTGGTACGAAAAGGGGAAGTGATGACTTACCTCTCGGGATTTATTCTGCAGGCCAGCCCAATCAGTGAGATAGGCTTGCTCGGTAGGAGGGACAGAGAAGAGAGGAGGGAGAGGCAGAGGGCAAGGAATCTCAGGAAGGGAAGTATGCGAGACGGGCGGTGAGGTCGCCGAGGAATCAATATGGGCCTAAATCTGGTCCTCCATTACGGCGTTCACGTGGGAAGGGAGAGGCTCGGGAGGGTAGGAGTGGTGAATGGAAGTGGGTGAGGGAGAGTTGAAAAGATGGCGCAGCTGTTTCACCCTACCTTTTCCAGTGACTTTTGAACTTCGGAGATGTGCGCGTCGCACCAGTAACTGCCCACACTTCTGAATTATTCTCACCCGTTGCTCCTAGAAATCTGTATTCCGTATTACGGGTGGTGACTTGAATATGACTTTGCCCGACGGTATTTTTCATGTCGCGTCCGCAAACTCCCTAATGTAATGCTCACAATTGTGAACAACAGATCACTTGTCACGCCCATCTCTGGCCCTCGTTTTTGACTGACGTGATTGGCTGAAACTCAATATCTATACTTCAGCATCTTTGCCGGACTCTGCACATGCTTCCCATGTTATCAAAATCCAAACTTGACCGTTAGAATCCCATTTAGACGTTTGCACAATGAGGGTTCTATGGAAGTAAATAAAAGTCTCTACAGCTACGATTATGCTTGTAGTAGTCTTTTTGATGTAGCCCGTGTGCGGTACTGGGACCCTTCACGAAGAACCTCTTTTTATGGGGCGTCACTAATGATGGGACGTTGTGATACTCACTGGGGACAGTTCGTGCAATATTGAGCTACTTTGAATTGCTTGCACGAACGAGATTTGGTATGATCCCGGAGTAGATCTATAATTGGATTACACACTGTATAATCTGTACTCCACAGTACGCTGCGTACCCACGAACTGTTAGTATCGACCACCTCTCGGAGCCAATAATAGTTATCGCCCTGCCCCCCAGAGGAAACTTTTGAAGGCCTGAAAAGCTTACAGTGCGCGCAATAAGTATACAGCGTCCCTCTAAAAAGGCCTGCTGAGCCAACCGCTGGTCAATTTTGAAAAACTTCCCCGGAGTCAAGCCCCTTTAAGGATCATGCCGAAAGTATTAAAGTAGATTTATTCTTTCTGAGTAACTTCGGAGTTATGATCGGTGCGCTACTTCGGAGGGCGCATTATGTATTAGGCACGTTGGGCTATTGAAATCCTCAAAGTGAACGAATATTTATTCAGTAGTCTGTTTTCGCAACCCTCCTCCCCAACACTTCCAAGCATTGCTTTGGTATGCTTTTCAGCAAGAAATATATGTATCAACTATCAATTTTGTCCCACTCTACCAAGCACAAGTCCAAGGCTCACTAAAATAGGCAAATTGTCTGGCGTCGGTATATATGCGCCTAACAAACACAGCTCACAAGTTCCCTATGGGATGGAAGTCTGGGCTTTTGGCGGGGCACTGCATAACGGCAAATTTCTGTTTAAACTACTTCTTTGAGAGCTTTGAGGTGTGACTTGATGAGTTGTCTTGGTGAAGTATCCACGATCGGTTGTCATTCTGGTCGACAAACGGCAGCAAACTGTCTTCCAAAGTATTTGCATACTTGACAGAGTCTTTGTTATCACCGACAATTGCAAGATTGGTCTTACCCGACTCACTGAAATATCCCCATACCATTGAAGAAGCGCATCCTCCTTGACGCTTTGAAACACCATTTTCCTTACGAATATCGCGCCAATAGAATACAATATCATCCAGCCCGTCCTGGGCGACCTTTTTTCATGTGAAAATCAATTGGAGCCTTATCCTGCTGCCGCCAAGCCACATGAGCAGATAAACATTCAACCCCTTTTTGTGGGCCTCCGTTATTGCTGGAGCAGACAGCTTATGCTTTCTTGTACTTAAGATGTGTAGCACTCTACAACAACTGATGGACACGGCGACGTTGAATGGGCAGCTGGTGCTCTTTATGGCGAGTTTCAGCAGTCATCCGCCCCTAGAGATTTCTAAGCTTGGATGCTTACCTGATCAGATGCATTTTTGGTGCGGATGATAATTTTGACGATCTTCCTGGTCGCTTAATCGTGCCATATTTTTTAGGATTGTAGCATAACCCCCCTGGCAGATCCACTGGATTTACTTTAGATAAGATCAGGATTGATGTAGTTACTGCAGAGCCCGACGCTCTACAGTACCACCGCGCGTGTCCACATGTGCCCCACGGCACTCGTGCACACGTGTACCAGTTGCACGAAGCGCGCGCACGGGTCCATGTGTACTGTCAGCACCGATGCTGACACCGTACAGTGCAGGCCGACCTGCACTACAGTAGACTACTACAGTACCTCGGTACTGTAGTGTTATTATAGCGGTTTGTATATTAAATATGAGCGGACCGACAGCGGAGAGGAGAGGACAAGCACGGGCTTGTCCAGAACCTACCACCTAGGTTCCGCCGGCTTATTCTAGACTACGAGAGCGACGTTCGCGTCGGCCTAGTACGGAGCCCCGCGGGTAGTGGTCGCGCGCGGTGAGCAGGATCTGCCTTCGCCCGTCGGTACTGGATCGTTACCCAGTACCGCGCCGGGGCGTTGAGGCGTCGACCTGCCCATACGCACGCTCGACCACCTCCGATCCCGCTCCACCATGCTACCCGGGCTCGCGCGGTTCCGATAGCTGGTGGTGCTTCTTTTCCCGGTCTTCTCCCGATCCGGGGTCTCTGTCCAGCTGTGAGCAAACACCCTTCTCCGTGAGGGAGTTTATGCTACAGTGGTCTCCCGACCTAGAAGACCCCGAGATCTTTCCGAGAAGAATTTCTTTTTCCTCCGCGTCCATACGCGTTGAGACGCGTTGAGATGAGTCAAGACTACGCGACCTCGATCTGATCCGAACCGGCGGATCCGATGGCGGCCGCTATGCACGCACCATCACCGCCGTTTGGCGACGGGCACGCTGGTCTCCAAGACCGCAAACCGTCGCCCGAGTCCCCGGAAGGATAAGCGGCTGCGACGTTCGATCGCATAGCTGACGACATTGAGGAAGTCCTTACTTCACTCCGTACAGACGTGACGGACGCCGTCTACTCGCGATGTATGGACGAGCTCCGCTCCCTACGTGAAGGGAGGTTCGATCCAGCCAGCCAGTCCTTGGAGAATCTCCGAGCACTAGTCGACGAGTTACACTCGCGACTGGTGCTCGTCTAAGACTCGCGCCTCGCACAGCCCGTACTGCGCGGGCAAGATCGCCCCACGAGGCTGACCTCGACGAGACGTCCTGACGATCGACCGTCTCCGTCCGCGGAACAGTTGGGTGCGTTCGCGCACCTCTCCGCCGAGCTCAACGCTACGCGACAGCGTGCTCGTGACACGGAACGGACCATGGCGGCAAGGCTACCTGGTGCCCCCACGAGAGGGCCCGGTAGTACCATACTTCCGAGCGCCGTCGCTCCGGAAGGTTGGCGTCCGACTGGCGCCGACACCAGTCGGACTGCGGAAGGAAACAGTCCTCCGATGGGCGAGAATCTCGCCTCTGAGACCCAAGCATTGCCGCCTATCTCCGGAAGTAGGCGGCACATGGAACGCTTATCGTACGCAGACGTACAGGACCGTGGAGGGGCCGCTCGCAGATCCGGAGAACCGATGTTTTTCGTCGATCCCCGCTGGGGCGGCTACCCGCCGGCGCGTTATGCCGAGCATCCAGGTCCGGTAGACGTCCATACGCTACCCGTTACTGCTTTTGTCACGCTAGGTCCCGCCGAGCCCGGGCTCGAGCCGGTGCATACGATGATCCAAGAGTTCAGCGCCGTCGCTGACTATCGTATGTATACATATGTTGTCCAAGCGGTATACCGCTTGGACAACACCTCGAGGCTCGTCACCTCGGGTGACGCGGGACGGATCGCGAAGTCCGTCCAACGCTGCCGTGGGATCCGTCCCACGATGCGCAGCTTCGACGGTATGGACCCGATAGAGCTGCTGCCGTTCTTGAAGGATATCCGGATAACCTTCAACTCGCAACACATTACCGAAGGTGTTGCGATACGAGTCGTCGCGCACTTCCTAGAGCGCGACGCGGAGCGGCTGTATACGAGTTATACGATGCGTGGCCTCCGCGCCGGCCAGCTCTACGACGACGTGAGCTGGCCGGGGCTCGTTAATCAACTACTAAAACGCTACCTAACCGACGACGTGTTAGGTGAAGCGTACGACGCCGTCGCTACGGCGAGGCAGCGACCACACGAGATGGAGAACACATTTGCGGACCGGCTGGAAACGGCCGCGTTCCGGTGCACGGCAGTGTTCTCCGAACAGTACCTCGCGCACTACTTTGTGCGTGGAATGGCACCTGCGACCCGTGCCGCAGTTTCCGAGACATTTCAATGGCTGCCGAGTATCCAGAAGACCGATCGTCCGACTATCCGCCGCATCGCTACGGCGGACAAGACAACTTACCGCGCTCGGCGCAGCTTACCTCTGCCGGATCCGAAACCAGCAGGGAAAATAGGGCGGACTCCGAAGTCCGCCGCGACAAGTTCGCCTGCCTCAGCCCTCCACATCGGGGATGATGAGTGGCGGGCTGATCCTGTCCTCATTACGCAAGAAGCAGGGCTCGCGGTAGGACGACCTCCCACGCCCATGTCGACCGGAACGACAGCGAGTTATGCGACTGCATTCCCGCACACTCCACGAGTGGCAAGGGGTACGGACCCCCGTGTCGCAGAGCTCGACATCTCCAACCGAGATTCCGGGGGCGCAGCGCTTCAAGTGCCCCTCCTCACCGATGAGGAGGCGCGGCCCGCGGCGGCCTTCGCCTCAAGGGACGGGAGTGCATACGTCTGCTGGCTGTGCCGTACGTACGGCCACGCCATGTACCCCTGCCCGTTCCTGTCGCCGGAACAACGTATGTTCGCGGCGTACAGGAACTACCGATACCGGATGGAGACGCGCCCTGGGGCGCGTAACCTCCTCCGGCAGTCGGTCGGCGAGGGCCGTTCCTCGCGCCAAGGTTTCCCGAATCGATCGGGTGGGGGCGCACGCTTCGCCCCACGCGGGGGCGGGTACCTTCGCAACGAGCTCGATACTCGTGACCGACGCGACTTCCGCCAAGCGGATACTCGGTACCCGCGCCAGGAAGGGAGAGGTAACAGGGACCGATCCCGGCTTCCTCCGGGGGTACAGAACGCAATCATGTACCTCCAGGATTGGGCAGAGGACCCGTATCCTCTGACCGCTGATGAGCACGGAGGAGCCCCGACGTTGGCTGCTCCTCAGGTGCTGCAACGTCCGAACGTTGCATCCCAAGTCCACGAAGTACCAGAGTACTTCGCGGAAGCTACCGGCTCGGAGTTGAGGAGTCGTCCTCACACCCTCGAAGAGAGGCCCGAGGTTACGCTTGCTGTAGATGGCGGCGCGACCACCTCGGATAGTTCCGGTAGTACAAAAAACCCGTAAAGACGGCTACGCTCACGCGGTCGCGTGAGCCGCCTTTTTCCAGCTACCCAGACCCGTCACCTTCCGCCCTCGCAGGGACAGGGGGATATTTACAGATAATATTCCCCGCTGCCCCGCCAGAAGTCACCGAGACCCCCCGTGGGTCCGGCACCGACGACTGTTCGCGACAGGGCCCCGGCTCCCGTGAGCCCGGCACGTGACCGCGAAGGGGAAGATGCCTTGACCATCGTTGGTCAGATGCTACGGACCGACCGTGAAGGCACCGGAGCTTCCGCAACTTACGGGGCTTGAAGCCCCGTGCACGATAAGGAACGAAGGGCGTGTGCCGATGTAACACGCCTCCAGGCAGCCGCCGGACGACCGACGTCCGGTGGGTCGGGATGAAGGACCCGACGAAGGGGGGAGAACCGTCGAACGCGCCCGAAGCGCAACGACCTCGCTGCTCCGTCTCCCTCGAAGGTGGTCGACGGCGTAATTTGCCTTATGACGTCGAAGATTTACAACGTCCTCGGCTCGATAGCCACGGAGAGAAATGCCTTCAAGCCCCGCACGATCGCCGTTGATACGTGCTCGGGGTATAATCTGGTGAGGAAGGCCGACCTTCCTCCCGATTGGACGCCGTACGTCGTGCGCGACTCGCCACTGCCAAGATTGGCAGGCGCGAATAGCAATCCGCTCAAGCTCTCGGCCGTCGTACGGCTGGCCGTGCGGTTGAAGAACACGACGTTCCGAAGTCCGTTCGTCGTAGCGGACCAGCTCGCCGTGCCGGTCCTTCTCGGCACGGCCTTCATCGATACGCACGTGCGATGTATCGACATCGAGGCTCAACAGATGGAGCTGCGCCAAGGCGGCTTTGTTGCCATCGTCGACGGAAAAGGGGAGCCGATTCCCTGTACCAGGCGGAACCGACGCCAGACGAGACGGCCCGATGTACGCGAGGAGGCCCCGCAGGCGATCCGAATCACCCGCTGGGTCACCATCCCCGCGAGGTCGCAAGCCCGAGTGCGCGTCACTACCGCGGGGAGAGGCATCGTATTCATGGAGCCAAAGCCGTCACTCCAACACCGACATGGAGTGAGGCTGACGAACGGCGTCGTCGAGGTACTTCCGAGTCAGACCTTCGACGTCCTCGTCGCGAACGTTTCGCGACGGGAAAGGCGGTTTCCGACGCACACCGTCGTGGGGTACGCGACCCGCAACCCCCTCGCGATCCTGACGCCCGAACGTCGCGTCGCCGAGGGGGTCGCACACGCGCTACACCTGACCGACTTGACCGATCAAGTCGGGAAGGCAAGAGCTGTACGACCAAGCTCCGATGAGCTAGGGATCCCTAACGGTCGACCGTTAAGAGGGAACAGGTGGGTACGGACGATCGGCCACCTGGAGACCAACCGACGGCGGGAGGCACCGCAAGCCCCCAGAAAAAGAATCCCAAAAAGCCACCGACGGATTGGGAAAAAGAGGTGGCCTTGTCATACATCGACGATGAAAAGCTCCGTGGCCACGTACTCGAGATGCTCCGTAAGCATTAGAGTCTGTGGAAACGGTGCGCTCTGAACGATCCGAGCCACGGAGCACCCGCATCGCTCTCGATCCGAGAACGAAACCGATTCGTTCTATGCCCTATCGGAAGGGGCCCGCCATGCGCGAGATGGTTGCCAAGGAGGTCAACAAAATGCTGAACGGAGGGGTTATCGAACCCGCGAGCACCGAGTGGGCGTCCCCGGTGGTGCTCGTCCCGAAGAAAGACAGATCTCTTCGGTTTTGCGTGGACTACCGGCGTGTCAACGCGAAGACGGCAGCGGATTCGTATCCGCTGCCCCGGATGGACGACTGCAGCGAATCGTTAAGAGATGCAGCCGTCTTCAAGACGTTGGACTGCAATTCCGGTTATTGGCAGATCCCCGTCGCTCCGGAAGACTGGGATAGGACCACGTTTACGACCCAAATGGGCACGTTTCGCCATCTGTGCATGCCGTTTGGACTATAAGGGGCACCCGCCACCTTCCAACGTGCATTGGATATTATCCTTTCCGGAGTCCGCTGGCAAATATGCCTCGTCTATCTCGATGACGTCATAGTAATCTCGCGTACGCACGCGGACCACGCGAAGCATCTCAACACTGTCTTGAGTTTGTTAGGGAGTGCCAGCATCTCCTTCAAGCTCAAGAAGTGTAGCTTCTTTCAACAGAAGGTACACTACCTGGGGCACGTCATCTCCCCAGGTAAGTTGGGCGTGGCTGATACGGCGGCCGACGCCTTCCGGACGTTCACGTTCCCGAAGACGCTGACGAAGGTGCGCTTATTCCTCGGGGCGTGTAACGTATATCGACGCTTCGTTAAGGGCTTCTCGAAAATAGCCCGTCCGCTGACGGATATGACGCGCAAGGATTCGGATTCCGATTTCTACAATCCTACGGAGGATCAACTCCAGGCGTTCGAGAACCTTAAGGAGTGCATGATCGCCCCGCCGATCATCGCGTTGCCTCGGCACGGACGACCCTACATGATAGACACGGACGCGAGTGCCTACCAGCTAGGATGCACATTGCTCCAAGAGCAGGACCAGCCAAACGATTGGCGCCCCGTTGGATATTGGTCTTACTCGCTGAACGACAGCGAACGAAACTGCAGCGCTACCTAGCGCGAATGCTTCGCCGTAGTGTGGGCCGTCTGCACACTACGGCCGTATGTTGAAGGCACTAAGTTCACCGTCCGAACGGATCACGACGCCTTGAGGTGGCTCATGTTCCTCACCGAGAGTTCCGGAAGACTCACCCGGTGGCGGCTACGTCTGGCTGAATACCACTTCACCATTCAGTACCGCCCCGGGCGTGTGCACCAGGGACCGGACGCCCGGTCACGCCTCGTCTCGCCGATAGTCGCCGACGAGCCTCGCCCCACCGTCGAGGTGGATGACGACATTCCCACCTTCGACGCGGGCAAGAAGGTTCGAGACGTATCGAACGAGCTCGCCGGCCACGTTTGCATCGCGAGCTGTGACCACGAGGTCGAGCACATCTTCGCGACGACACGGAACCAAGCCAGCTCACGAAGAAGGTCGCGCGCCCGAGCCCGCGACGAGCCGAGGGGCGACGACAAAGCCCCCGCTCTTCAAGGACCAACTTCGTTCTGGAAGGAGAATGACGAGTTCGACGCCACCGACATCGAGCGCGCCGCAGACCACGAGGCTGGCGGGCCCGACTCTTCGGTCGCCCCTCCGCAGGACGACCTTCCGGCTCTTCCTACGATAGAGGAGATTGCCGAAGAACAACGCGTAGATGACTTATGCCAGACCGTTGTGGCACGACAGTCAGAGTCCCGGGACTCCGCGTTCTTCGACGACCACCAGGGGGTGCTCAAACGGAGATACCCCTTCGACACTGCTATCGTGCAGGTGGTGGTACCACGGACCCTCCGGGCCAGGCTGCTTCCCAAATTCCACTTTCTTCCCCAAAACCCCAAAATCTCAAACTTTACACCTGTCATGTGGTGATATGGGGTGAGGGTCCGGACCGTCGAGTCATGTACACGTGTCGCTCTGCCGTTGCACTTTCCAGAGATCTTCGGGGAGGATCACAGTGTAAACTGGTCTAGTCGATCCGCACTCTGCCTTCAGGAGGTGCGTCGGCGGTGTGGATAACTCTCTCGGTATTAGCCCTA
>NW_005179154.1:111433-135181 GCF_000350225.1 Chondrus crispus
GTGCCACAACCCGGTCATCGCGGAGCACCCGGGCCAGAACCGTATGTACTACGCGCTCTGTCGCGAATACTACTGGCCCCATCTGGCCGCAGATGTTTCCGGAACGGTGCGAGGTTGTTGAACCTGCGCAATGAACCGGGTCAAGCTGCGGAGACATCTCAACCGATTGAGATTGTTCCCAGGTACGAGGCCGCTAGAGAGCCTTGCTATCGACATCTTGGGGCCGCTCTCCAAGACGAAGACGGGAAAACAGTTCCTGCTCGTGATTACCGATCGCTTTAGCAAGTTGACCCAAGTCGTTGCGCTCCGCACGATAACTGCGTACACGGTCGCAGTTGCGTTCTGCGACTCGTGGGTGTTTAAGTACGGCGTTCCGCGCACGTTGCTGTCGGACAACGGCTCTCAGTTTAATGCCAAGTTCTTCCACAGCACGTGCCGTTTTCTGGGGATAACGAATATGTACCCATCGGCGTACCATCCCCAGACGAACGGGCAAGGTGAGCGATACAACCGAACCATCCCTGCGATGCTACGCAACTACGTAGGCGAGCATCAAGATGACTGCGACGTGTGCGTGGGGCCTCTTACGTATGCGTATAACTCCCACGTACACCGCACCACCGGCACGACGCCGTCCGAGCTCGTGCTCAGCAGGCCACCGCTGGAGTTCTCGCTTCCACGAGCCGACGGCGACGCGCTCCCTGCCTACAGGGGGAACTAACGCGCCGAGTTCCTCAAGACCTTGGACTCGACAATCCAGAAGGCCTACAGGAGCCTGCGTCGGACGCAGGCTCGCTACAAACGTGACTTCGATAAGCTCATACGGTGGATCAATTCACGACTCCGTCCCGGAGAGTAAGTATACCTCAACTCCACCGATGGGGGAGGACGTGGAACAAGCTCGCGTCCCCGGCGGTTGGTCCCCACCGTGTCCTCGCGAACAACCGCCGAACCATCACGATCGATCGTGATGGGGTCACTGAGCGGCTCTCCGCAGATCGCTGCGTGTACGCTACACCGCCGACGGACGCGCCACGGGGGAGCGCAACAACCCCAGCTGACCTTGCCGACAAGGTCAGAGAGGGAACACATTACGCTGCCGACCGATTACTGAAGCACCGAGATATGGAAGACGGAACTATCGAGTTCCTCATCAAGTGGGCGGATTACGACACGCCCATCTGGACTGCGCGGACTCACGTCCCGGAGGAGTTGGTGTCTCGTTACGCCCAACGCCTCCAGAGACGCACTGGCATGGACCTCAACTCAAACGTGAACGCGGACGTTCACGCTTGAGGAGGGGGCCCTCAACCGCTCCTTCACGGATTAAAACGTCAGGCTGCACGAGCAGACCGGAAAGAGAGCCGTGAAAGGACAGCAGCGCTCATCGGAGGGTCACGCAATCGGACGACCCGGACGTCAAGACGTATGGACGGACAGAGCCAGTGCGAAAGGGCGTGAAGACGCCAGCACGCAGCCATAAGTCAAGCCAACGAACGGCTTCCGACGTCGCCGAAAAGACATGGGAGCGAAGACAGCACGTACTGTCTCACGAAAACAAGGCCCATCGGTTGGGTAAGAGGGACCCTAACGAAAACCCCGTAGTCGATCGTCAACGAAGCCCCCTCCCCATTGCAGTAAGGGGCGCACGGATGGCCGCGCCGATGCAAGACGGTACGCCATGACGCGAAGCGGAGCGAGCGCTCCAGCCTTCTCTACCCGGTAAGAGAGCCATGGGGAGGGCAGCACCAGCGAGAAGTGGTGACGCGTTATTTTTCCCGGCGTGAATCATATGCCAGGAACGACTTCCGACACGCAGATATTACGCCTACACAAGCCCTTTTTCACAAACGCGGCCGAACACCGAAGTTGGCGCAAAGCGGAAAGCCCACACTGAGAGCGCACGCGTGTGCACGTGATACACGGGAGACTTGGAGTCCTCAGAAACCAGACGCCGCGGGGCCCTAGGGCGAAAGAAAAAACAGAGGGTCAGCAGGTGTACGCGCGCGCAACCGAGATGGCACATTTCGGTCGAGGACGCCGCCTCGGGTCCCCAGGTACGCGCGAAGTACGCGTCAGGTCCGAGAACCCCATGTGCGCGGTGTAAGACGGCACGAAACGTCCGGAAACGGACGAAATATGATTCAGCTCGACGGGGCTGTACCCACCACCTCCGTACCGCCCCGCCGTCTACGAACACGGACAAAATGCAGCGCGACGGAGAGGAGTTGGGAGATCGTAGTTGACGCGAGCGTCCTTCCGAAAGGACTGCAATCCGCGACGACTCCCCACACCGCATTGCCCGAGCATAAGGCTGTGAGGTAGGAGAAAGAAAATTCGCTGACCGTTGGATCGAATAACGGCAAGCGGGATACCGTCCGATGATGGGAGCGAAGTTAAAAGACAGGGGAGGAGGGTGCCAGGCTCCGCGCCATTGCAGGCCAACACTCCCCAAACGTCAGCCGGCGGTACGACGGTACTGTACACTCAGTACATACCGTTCTAACAAACCGCCGCCACCGACGGCGGAGAGTTAAAAAACGGAAGAAATTATGGACGGGTTAGAAATTACACAGCCACGCGAAGACGGCACATGCAGCACGCACCTCACGCGTCACACGCAATCGTTCACGGGACAACGAAGCGTGCGTTATGTCCGACACCGGGCAATAACCACCTGAGGGACGAGGTCATGAGAGAGGCAGACCGCACGCCACCCTCTCGGGGAACTCGAGAGTCACCTCGCTGCCATCGCGGGATCGATATCCCGCGGCACGACGAAAGCGGCGGCCTCGCCGATCGCAAACCCCGAGGCCGCAGAGTGGGTCACTGCGCGCCGCTCGGGCGAGGCACAGCCACCGCAAGACTTGGGATTGCGACAAGACGGCGAGGGGCGGTATCGACCGCCCATACACAAACCCGTGGCCACGCGTGGACGCAAGCCTCCCCAACCGGTCCGGACCTCAATACCGAGGGAGCAAGGACGCTCGTCTCCGCGTCTCTTACCGCAGCTGCACGAGGCTGCTCGCCCGGTAGCGTTCCGCTCACACGGCCGATGCCGTACGGCACGCCCTCGAAGGTCGCGCACCCGATCCCCGCCGCTGACGGCGAAGAGTATCAAGGATAAAAGCAGCCCCGCGCGCTGCGCCCTTGCAGCCGACGACGAGAGTCACCAAGGACGACTGTCGTACGTTCGCGCCCTTGCCGTCGACGGCGAAGGGCACCAAGGAAGATCTACGAGCAAGACGAAAGCGCCGGTCGCACGACGCACACAGCCAATGCTGTACGACGTGCCCTCGAAGGTCACGCACCGTGGCCCCGCGGCCGATGGCGAGTGTTACCGAGGATAAGAGCAGCGCCCGCGCCGCTCATAACTGCCGAGGCGGTATAGAAGCTCCTCGACTGTCTCGCGAACGGGACCCCGTTTGCCCTCATCCGCACGCGATCGTGCGTCGCCGCTACGGAGTCGCCGTTGACTCTACATGGGTTCACCGAGCGGCCTCATCGTCTCAGAACCGCGCGCCGGTTCGCCGTCTGAGAGACAAAAAACCGAAGGGGAGCCGCCCCGGCGCGCCCCCGAAACCGGCGACGAGGAACGGTGCCTCACAGTTGCAGTTGGATCGCAACTACCGGGGGTTTGATTCACCTGCAACTCGCAGAGACCAAGGTCAACTCCGCACAGTTGACTACGAAATCCGCCCGCGGGAGGAATTAAAGAAGAAAAGGACGGGAGACGAGCCCTCATCGATTGAGCTCTTTCGACTCCCCAGGGCCAATACCGTCGTCACGAAAGAGCCTGCCAGGGCAGTGCGAGCTACCCGACTGCCGGCGCAAGTACCCCGAGGGGTACAGTACAGGAGGTCAGGCAGAGGAGCAACAAACTCTGAAAAAAGGGGGAGAAGGAAGAAAGTATGAGGGGATAAACATCATCGCGTGGAGCATTAGAGACAGGACGTGACGCCTCGCTGACCGATTGTACGCGCACGAAGTCAACGGTGGGCACCACTGCCACCCTTGATGGAACCAAGGGCCAAGGACCAGCGAGGACGATGACGAAGGGGATTTGCTAAGATGCCAGGGCAAGGGGGCGAGACAGTCGACAGAAGATTGCCGGGATCAGAATGAAAGGGGACGCGTACTGTAGTGTTATTATAGAGTTTTGTATATTAAGTATGAGCGGACCGACAGCGGAGAGGAGAGGACAAGCACGGGCTTGTCCAGAACCTACCACCTAGGTTCCGCCGGCTTATTCTAGACTACGAGAGCGACGTTCGCGTCGGCCTAGTACGGAGCCCCGCGGGTAGTGGTCGCGCGCGGTGAGCAGGATCCGTCTCCGCCCGTCGGTACTGGATCGTTACCCAGTACCGCGCCGGGGCGTTGAGGCGTCGATCTGCCCATACGCACGCGCGACCACCTCCGATCCCGCTCTACCACGCTACCCGGGCTCGCGCGGTTCCGATAGCTGGTGGTGCTTCCTTTCCCGGTCTTCTCCCGATCCGGGGTCTCTGTCCAGCTGTGAGCAAACACCCTTCTCCGTGAGGGAGTTTATGCTACAAGGATTGCATAAGTTCTTCCCAACGCTCCGCGAGCTCATGATGCTGTTTGCGAATGAGGATTGGCTTGATACTTTCGAACGAATGCCAATTATGATGCCTCGATCACGTTCGGATAGAGTTTTCCCTTGGGGCATCTTTTTGCTTGTCTAACGTGCACCAAAGCGCTTGGGCCCAGTCTATATATGGCCCTAGAGTGCAGAAGGCCTTCCTGCTTCTTCTAAAGTCCTTGCGTTCGTGCCAACTGTTGACATGCTTTTTACATGTTGCACCCTCCTAGGTAGCCGACTAATAATAACTTTATGTGACACTACCCGGAATGGTGTAAAATTGTTTTCATACTTTATGGCATGCTCATTAAAGAGGCACAATTCTCCAGAAACATTTTGAAAATGGACTAGCGGTTGCCACGGAAATGCAAGAGTTAGTGACTAGAAGGTAGTCTGCAGTAGAAATCAATCTACTTTAGTATCGGTAGCAATTCAGGTAACAATATGTAGGCTACATTTGGCTGCCTACCATAGGATCCCTTCAGGACTATACTGACTATAACCTACCGTTTATGGAACCAACTAATTGGGGTAATCTATAGGTGGCACACACCCTTTTTTACGGTAGTGTTGTGGGAGAACGGCAACGATGAGGTTAGTGGTAGCCGCGCTCGTCGCGCGCAGTGACAGGAGAAAGGAGTCGCGATAGTGAGGAGGGCGCGGATACTTCGGATGGAGAGTCTCGGACTTTTCGCAGGCGCTGCCAGAGGGTAGCAAGTTACCCCCGAGGACCGGTCAGACCACCGCCCTCCGACTTTTTTATTGCCGGATTTCCCGCCGGCGCGTCGCACGGATAATTTCCATTTTCCCTAGATTTAGGGCTAATCAAATAAACTTCAATTTGGTAACATTAATTACCACATTTTACCCACACCCTCAAATTTCCATCTGGATCGCCCCGCCCGGTCGGTCTCCCGACAGTCAGGCCTTCTCAGAGGGGGTGCTTTATACTGTACTTATTGTGCACTCTGTACCTCTGCTATGCTCGCCTAAAAACTTATGGGACCACGTTGTAGGATACGTGCACACCGCCATACAGGACGCTGACACCAAAAGGCGGGGCGGTGCTAGTAGACTTGAGTACTGTAATCACAGAAACCGCTCCCGTTTCTACAAATATCTCATGATGTGCTCACCAAATATAGAAATACGACATAGGACCAATATTTTGGGCGAAATTAGTATAGGACCAAAAGAACTTTTTTACTGTAACAGATGCCGTCTTACTAGTGCAGTATGACGACCGGCGCGCGCGCAGTGGTTATTAACCAGGCGGCCGTGTACGGTGCACACTTGGGCGGGTGTGCCCACGTGTAGGGAACGCGCGCGTGTACCGCCCGGTCGTGGCGTGCCGCACGTGTACAGTAGCACACGTGTCGTCCGCGAGGCAGTCTACGCGTGTTACGTGTGCGCGTTAGCACACGTGTCGTCTGTGCGGTAGTCCGTTAGCATCACGCGTGTACGGTAGTGCACACGTGTAGTGGCAGCGTCCTTGCGGTAGTAGTAATTATGGCGCTACCTTTTTAATTGTGTACAGTACCTGGCACGCACTAGGCAACAGGTAATGTGCTGGGACAGGTGTCCAAAGCGTCACTCTGAGGGGTTAAGACCTGACACCCGTCCCCACCAGTAAACGGGGGCAAGCTCGCCCCGTACTTTTGGCGTCTATATAAGACCGTTTGGGAAGTCTATCCGCGCTCTGGCTTCTAACCCGTTACCTGTCCCTCCCGTTTACGCACCACACGGCGACTGCGCGTAACCGGCCAGTGAGCCTCTCCCTTTTCGCGAGTTCGCCCTTATTGGATCTATTCGCGCCTCGCGTCCGCGTCGCGTGCTCTCTCTGCAAAGCCTCGGCCTCTCACCCAACCCAGGGCGGAGAGGAGTTATCCCACAAGTAGTAACGAGTGGGGCTACATTTCTTTTCAATTACAGCAACACAACGACGCGGCATGAACTCAAAAAGGCGCATGCGGACGTCACCTGATTATATCATACCTGCAACTTACAATCGTCTAGTCCAAATCTTGAACAGATGTAAACTGACGTTGATTATTATAGACTGCACGTGCCAGTATGACCCAGACGTTCTCAACAAGGTTCAGGTCAGGAGATTTTGGCGGGCCACGGTAACATATAAACATCATTCGCATCCGAGCAATCATTGGTGTAATGACTCCCATGCGTTGCCGCGTTGTTGTGCTGAAACATAAACGTATCTCTAACTGTCTCTTCGCCAAATGGGAGCAGTCAATCCTCCAAAACGTTACAGAAAACTTCTGAGTCCTACTTTCCATTAATAAAAACCAAATTGGAGGTACCATTGTAGGCGATTGCTCCCCATGCTATCACCGACTGACCGCCATGCTGGCGCGTAGAAAAATATGTTGGTTCTGTACGTAGATCGTTCCAATTGTGTGCACATCCATCGGGGCCATCCAGATTGAACTTCTTTTCATAAATGAATATGACAGCCTTACAGCCGGATAGTGGCCAGGTCACGTGTTTCTCGGCCCTCTCATACCGTATTTTTTATGATCCTCCTTTAGTTCTGGAACACATTTCATTTTCTAATACGTCATGTGGCCGCTAGAGGACAGTAGTTGTCGGACACGACGAACAGAGACAGAGAGTTCCAACGTAGTTTGAGGCTGTCCAGCCGTATAGTTATCCGTAGATGCATGTCTGAAAAGAGTGCGAAGCTGAGTATTTGAAATTTCTTTCGGCCGTCCCAGCTTTTCTTCCCTTTTTGACGCCTTGACCTGCTAGAAAATTGTGGACGGCCGTCTTAGACTTTCTGATGAACTCAGCAATCTTCCGTTCAGGGTCCATTTCATGCGCTAGACCGAGGATGCTGTCTTTTTGCTGGTCCGCTAAAGGGGTAGATCGTCCCATATTTGGCAATATTAATAAAGAAACGGGGATGGGCACAGATCTAGAACCGTAAATAATACTGTTTAACGTTGTTTATGGTGGTTTATATGTTGTCGTACGCTTAGAGATCCTTCTTTCTTTCTCAGTCCTATACTAATTTCGTGCGAAATAAGTGGAGGACCAAGAAGAGACGGGACACCCATCCGTAACAGATGCCCGCGCGGTAGAATGCCAAAACACAGATTTTATTCAGGAGACACATCTGGGGTAAGGTAACAAGTAAAGGAACAATTCTAGATAATTCTAAACGAGAAGTGTGACGTACGCACACAGAGACGGTTGGCTGACAGCGCGCACCACGCCGCGAGGAGCGGGGGGGCGGGGGCTAAGAAACGGATGACTGTCTGGAGTAAAGAGAGTTGAGCAGCTGCCCCCACTGATAAGCAAAGGGCCGACGCAAGGGCCCGGGGCGTACAGTGGGGGCTGAGAGCGGCGGGAGGCATTACAGTGTGATCATAAGATACAGGTCCGTAACAGATGCCCGCGCGGTAGAATGCCAAATGTCGAGACTGGATGGAGCGTCAGAGACGGACAGCCGAGGGCGCAAAGCGACCGAAAAACAACCGTGCCGCCGGTGTAACCGGCAACAGCGCGTCTATATAGTGCTTGTGCACTACCTCCGCAGAGGAGTGGTTAGAAAGACGCATGATGGTCTCAAGGCGAACGCCGGCAGCATAGGCCGCGGAGATCCCCCCACTGCGGGGCGAGCGAGCGGTTAATTCCGTCCCGGCCGGGGGTCGGACGTCCGCGACCAGCGAGTCTAGCGTCGAGCGGAGACCGGCAGCGGTAAGCGGTGAGCGAGCGGAGCTTCCAGCGAACAGGTAGGATTCCGGGCGGACGGCAGCGGCGCCCAGTAGCTCGTAGAGGGGGTCGGAAGGGGAGGGGAACGGGATGCGGAGAGCGATTCTCGGCGACGACCCCCGTTCCCCATATTTGAAGGTGACCATCTGCAGGGTCACCTCCGTCGGCGACAGTTGCAGGTCACAGCGACGGAGCAAACGCAGACTGGTGGGGCGTGTACAGAGTAGAAACCAAAGCGCAACGACGCCCCACTTCTGCAGCCCGCGGTGATCGGTGGCGGCCAAGGCGAGCTGGAGAGCACGCAGGGCGCACTCCGCAGGGAAGGGAGCCGAGCGCTCAGGAGGCCCCCCGGCGCGCGCGGCATCATTGAAAACATACCCTTGCCGCGTGGACGCGACCAAGGGGTCCTGCGTAGGGTCGGCCAGGCCGTACCGGCGATGCTGCGACCCGATGGCCGCAATGTACGGCCTGATGGAACCTCCACGGACTGTCCCCCGCGCGTATAGGTGTCCGACGTAGCACGCCACAGTGATGGGGGTGGCGGGCAGCGACGAGACCCCGTCAATTCCACAGAACGCGGTGAAAGCCTCCCAGTGGTGCTGATAGGCAGCCTGCGTACTGGAGGCGAGGTTGCAGCCGAGCAAAAGAGCGGCTTGGGCCGCTCCGGCCCGTGCGCCTAGAAAGTGGGCAGCGGCGGCGGCGTCCTGCTCCTGCCAACGGGGGCGGGCCCCCGCTTGAATTCGAACGCGACGCTCTTCCACGGTGGCGTCACGCCCGGAACGACCATGACCGGGCGGGCGACCGACGCTGCGCTTTGGTACCATTGCTGGCGCAGCCAATGGGGCGCCACCAGAACGCCGGCGCGAGCGGACAGGAAGCGGGCCCAGACCCCTAGGACGGCGCGGCGCGGAATGACGACGGGGAACAAACCAGGCGGCGGCGGACGCCCCGGTAGAGCGTTTCCATCCAGCGCGACGAGCGGTGCCGCGAAGCGGCGCTGCAATAGCAGGCGGGCGTCGCGCGGTAGGTGCCAGTCGAAACTGTCGCGCCGGCGCGACAAGCGGTCCGCCCAGCAGTTCAGAACCGATAGCAGGTGTCGCGTGGACAAGGAGATGCCATGCTCTTGGCAGAGGGCGCGGAGGAGGCGCAACTTGGCGAGAAGACGCGGCGACCGGCTGGTGTAGTTTCTGACGACATGCGCCGTGACAAGGGAATCTGTCACGAGCAGCACGTGCCTGCGCCGTGCGAAGGGCAGAAACTGGCGCAGCGCCAGCAGGGCGGCCGTCAACTCGAGTTCGTTGATGTGCGCCCCCTCTTCCGCCTCGGAAAAGAACCCGGCCGCCGGCACCTTGCCTTGCCACGCCGCCCCCCACCCGGACATGCTGGCGTCTGTGAAGACGCACACGTCTGGGCTCGGCCAGATCGCTCGGCCGACGTGGGAGTTGGATGCCAGACGCGCCCACCATTGAAGGTCCCGCATAGCAGCGTGGGACAGGTGGGGGTCCCTCTCGGGCCTCAATCTCGGCGCAGCGCGAGCGAGCGCCAAGTCCGCAGCGAGGTCGATTCGCGGTGGCGGCCGCGGAGAGGCCGAGCGAAGGACTTGGCGCGGAGCCGAGCGCAGGCCGGGGCCCGCCGCAGGCGAATGTTTTGCGCGCGCTTCGCACGCTCGCACGCGCGGATCCCCTCCCAGAGCAGAGAAGAGTTCGCGGAGGCGGAGCCGGCAGTCGACTACTGCCGGGGCGCTCGCGTTCGCGAACCCCGCGAACTGCTCGACGTCCTTGCGCTTTACGAAGCGCCGGTGACGGGAGGCATATCGCAACAGACGCGACGCGCCGAGCTCGATGGAGGCGAGCTTCTTCGGGGACAGCAAAAAACGCTCGTCCTCGGTGTCTACGAGGATTCCGAGGACCTCCAAGCGCGTCGTCCCCTCGAAGAAGCTCTTCTCCGGGTGCAGGGTGAGGCCTAGCTTCGCGAATAGAAGCGCCATCACCCTCCCCAGCTCGTGCGTTTCCGGCCTCCCGGTGGCGTCGCCCGGCCGCCGCGGTTTCGCTGCCCCGAAAAAGTCGTCGAGGTAGGAAAATGCGCGGTGGCCGAGGCGGCGCAAAAAGCCAACGACCGGGGCCATCGCCTTCGTGAAGAACCACGGGGCGACAGCCAAGCCGCAATTCAAGCACAGGGGGATGAAGATGCAACTGCCGATGTAGAAGGCCAGCCGCATCCTGTCCTCGGTGCGGAAGCGGAGGTGATAGTAAGCGTCCTTGATGTCCGCCTTCCACATATGGTCCCCCTGGCGCAGCTCCGAGGCGAGGTCCGTGAGTTGGTCCATTCGGAACGTGCGCGCCTCCATGCACTCGTTCGCCCTCTTGTAGTCCATCACGAGCCGGCTCTTCCCCGCCGTCTGTGTGACGAACGACGGGTATATCTGCCCGGCCCGCGTCAGAGCCTGCGCTTCGGACCCTGTCGCCCTCCGGACAAACCCCTTGCTCAGCCACCTGTCCACCTCGGTCTGCGCAAATGCGGCGTCCTCCCGTGAGAGTGGGTACGGACGCGGGCATTGATACGGCGCCTCCTGAGTCCACGGCAGCTGCAGTCCGAACCTCAACTGTCGCACTAGCCATGGACTCGCGCCGAGGGCGCTCCAAGCCACGTGCGACCTCTCTACGCAGACCGACGGCGGTACCGCAAGGGGCATCGCTTTCCCTAGCGGGTCCCTCCTCCTCCTCGTCCGCCGCGACGACCGCGGCTCTGTCCTCGCCCTCGACCGTCTCTGCCCACTTGAGGGCCTGTGGCGGGAGGCCCGGAGAGAGCGGCGGTGACAGGCGCCCCGCGAAGAGGAGCGCTCGGCGCATGCCCTCCGCGGCGTCGCCCTGCGACCTGGGCGGCGTACCGGATCGCCTGCACCTGCTGCCGTCGGAAAGCCTGGCTTCCTGCGGAACTGAAGGAGGCCAGGGGTTCGATGTACGCCGCAAGAAGCTCAGGGTCCGCAACCCCAGCTGCTCCTTGTAGACCACAGAGTACCTCGTACTTAGAGGCGTTGAGCTCGTAGACTCCGAACGCTGCGACCTGTACGTCTGAAAGGCGGACGGCGGCCTTGCGGAGCTCTTCCCTGTCGACACTCGCCTCGACCCGGGGGAGCAGAGCGGCGAGCTCACCAATGACCGAGGTAAGCTCGTTGGAGACCTTGCAAAGGTAGGCGGAGGTGGCGTATAACGTGTTAGCCTCGCTGGCTCTACGAGGGCTTGCGTGGACTCCCGAAAAGGTGCGGTAGTGCTCGACAGTGTCCGGGTCAAAGCGGACAGGGAATCGCCCTTGGTAGCGACGAGGGATCTCGAATCGAGGCGGGATGACGTACCCTCTCCTCTCTTCGTACCAGGCTTCCGTGAAAGCCTGGGATCCTGCTCCGTCTTCGGGGTCGAAGCCGGATTCTTCTTCTTCTTCACCTTCGGAGTACGGGTTGTCCTCCTCGGCGGCGGACTCTCCTCCCGAAACCGCAGCGGCACCTGGCGGGGCGGATCGGCCGCGGCGGCAGCGGTTCTGACGGCGCCGCTTCCCCTCTCTGACGAATCGGGTGCAAGCGGACTTGATTCCGGCCAGGCGGGGGCAGCGGAAGCTGGCTCGCTCGAGAGCAGGTGCGCGGTGGCGGCGGATCCTGCATTCGGTTGCAGCGTCGCTAATGCGACTTTAAGTTGCTCGACGAATAAGGCCAAGATGGCTGAGCTCGTCGCCGCGTCGATAGCGGGTAGCGGTTCGACGAGATCGGTGGCGTCGACGGGCACAGCTGGTTGTTCTCTGACATTCCGCTCGGCGTTGCCGTAAGGGAAGAAATGTGTCGAACCTCCGCGCTGTGTTGGCACGGGGAATCGTTTCTCAGGCTGAGAAACGGATGACTGCCTAGAGTAAAGAGAGTTGAGCAGCTGCCCCCACTGATAAGCAAAGGGCCGACGCAAAGGGGCCGGGGCGTACAGTGCGGTCTGAGAGCGGCGGGAGGCATTACAGTGTGATCATGAGATACAGGTCCGTTTATGTTTGTGCATTTGTCCTGGAAGAGGGCTCTTTTGAATCTAATTGGTAGTATAAAATGTCCACGCCAATGCCTGGTTCTGTAGCGCAACGGCTTATACTGTGGCGAAAATTTCTGGTGTGGTCCTAAATTTATTTCTAGGAGTGTACAGCAGTGAGCCAATGTTCGGTTTCTCTCGTATCTGCCTTTACCGATAGCAGAAGTGAGACAGGCGGTGGTCGGTTTCCTGTTTCTTGGTTGCCCACCCCATCCACGAAGTCATCGCTGTAGATGAGTTGTGGTTAGAAACGATCCACAGAGTCATATTGATATTGTAAGGTGGAAAGGCATTTTGGAAGATACATAACAACTCTCCAGGAAAACGCAGTATTGGACAGCTTGCTCCGCACCATGGTATCTTCATCTCACATTTAAGCATTGATGTCAACAGCTGTAGGCTTCAGTATGGTCACTCTTCATTATTATAAAGTTTCGCATTCAAGCTTAACGGGGTGTCTTGTTACGTTCTGACAAGGACGATGGCTCAAATTGACTGATTCGGCAATTTGCGATGCGGTGAGCTCAGGTGCAGTTACTCGATTGAGAAGAAAAGATCACAGAAAGGACGTGGATGAAGATTTACAAAACTTTGTACCGCTAGCTTCGGGCGGGCCACAACGATACCGAGACTACCTCGGCAATTGTGATGCAAGTTCCTCCACACAACCCTAGTGTTGTAACCAGGTTGTAAATAACTGCACAGTACGGGATTATGATATGAAAGGCACATTGTGCTTGCAGGCCAGCATGCGCAAGGCTTTGTGCAGGGTTCAGTATACCCTATGTATGATCTGTGGTACTTTTCCAAAAATATAGCGTACTATATAAAGCCTATGCTCGCCCAAAAGTATGAGCCTTTTCAATTCCTAGACTTTGTGGGCAGAGCGCGGAGGGGGTGGAAGATGCGGCGAAGAAAATATATCCTCACTGTGCTGAAAAGGGGTGTGATACGACCTTGTCTCTGGCAGCGGTAAGTTCATGGCCGGGCATGTTACAGGGGGTGTTTGATGACGCGTCATCACAAGTGGACAAGACAATACAGTGCCATACTGATGTGATGATTGGGCACCACCGGAAGGTGCGGCCGAGGTCACGTGGCACGACGGCTCCTGCAACTGGGCTCTGTGGCACAATCATTTCCAAAAGGGCTCGAACATATCTGCCGGATACCCAATCTGCTCTTACATCGCCTTACCCGCCCCCACCCCACCCTGTCCACATCTTCGGCAGCAGACAAAAGATTTTGAGGTGTCGGAGTTGAAGGTACATGCGATTTGTTCTCTTGCGGGGAAAGGAATTCCACTTCAGCTCCAAGAGAACCGGCAACGGGGTACTGGAGAATTGGCAACAGTGGACGATTCCTCTTTCTAGGACAAACTGCATGTCCATCTCCCAATGAAAAGATCACTCTAAGTGCAAACGCGGCTCTTTCAAAGACCTCTTACAGATCAAGGTATCAGCCGCTGCCATGTACGTTTCACAAAAATCATCCCTTGCTCGCAACAGACTGGCCGCTAGATGAGCCCGTAACATCAAACTGATGCCGCGGCACTACCGCAGAGGGCACTACAGAGAGTACGGGTGGGCACGGCAAAGGGGGAAATTCGAAATACGTACGGTTTCTTACAGCCTCCTGTACCACTGAACTTTGACTGAAGAGCATCTCGTAGTACCAGCCAGTGGCCACTGGAAGCATGTACGATACAGAGTACCATTCAACTTCACAAAGGCTTCGTGGAAACGCGAATCGCATCCTTGCTTCAACCTATGTTTCCTGCAGGGCATAGAGGGCGGTCACCGGTTGCGTAAACTGCGGGCATACATTACGATTTTGAGGACTTGCCGACTTCTGCAAAGCCTGATCACACCGCCACACTCCCTTGCTCTAGGTCGTGAGATTCGTCCGACCGATCTATGCCATTTCTGTACAGCAATAGCATTTTCTCGTCCTCACCAACCGTCTCGATATATAAACTTTCCAAAACACCTACCGTGTACTGTACAAGCGCTAGAGGGTACAACGCCACTGTCAACACTCGAGCCTGCTCGACTCGCTCCTACACCGCCCGCCGCCCCGCTATATTCTCGATTCTCGACCTCCGTTACAAGCAGAACCGTGCACCTGTATTCCGATATCCATGTTATCCCGGCTCAAGCCCCATCCTCAGCCCGTTCAATGCTATCTCTTCGCAACTTAGTTCGCAACTTAGTTCCCTCCCGCGCCCCGACATTCTTCAAATCTTCCGTCTTGCTGACGCGCCCAAGCATCACCCTTCATGACCAGTCTCACATGGATTCACTTCTTCGCTATTTCTATCCTCATCATTTCCCATCATGTCAACGCCGCACAAAGCACCAAAGCAGCCGCCTCTACGCTCGCGGACTTCATTAACCCCTCCCAGTCGCGGCGCCCCAACTTCGATAATAGTACCGGCAACTACAGTATTATGGCACAATTCTTGCGAGACGCAGGCCTCCTTCAGTCTCTCGGGGAAGACGCTGAGCTCGGCTTGACGTTTTTCCTCCCAAGCAATCTTGCTGCCCTCACTACTGCTGAAGACATTGCATATGCCCAGGAACAAACTCTCCCCGAGACGGAACAGCAATCCTATGCCACCATCAAGAAATTCATCAATACCTTTAAGAAACCAGATCACGTCCTGTCCTCTCTACTCAAGTTTCACATGCTTCCCAAGGAAATGACATTCAATGAAATTACAGGTGAAGACACCTATGAAACGATGAATGGCCAGACCATTGACAGATATGGCCTCAAACTTAGTCCTGCAGAAGGCCAGAGCGATATTGTCGAAACCTTCCCACTTCCTGAACTTGTCTACGGACCAAGGAACAGCTTTAAGACTTCCAATGGGTTTGTGCACCACATCGATCGCATTCTTTTCCCCCGTATGTCGCAGTTCGAATCAACGAACGGCGACGCAGACCCCCCTTTACAGACGACTCCGAATCCCAATGCTGGCGGCGAGCCTGGTTCAGGTTCGATTCCCTCATCTCCTGTCGAATCTACAGTTGCAGTCGTTCCATCTATTTCCAGCAGCCCAGATCCGGATGTACCGGCTTCTGTCACGCCTACTGCAACCGGCGACTTAACGTCAGATTCTGAGCCGGCATGTTTTCCAGGGTCTGCCATATTGCATCTCGAGGATGGAACAGACGTTTCCCTCTCTCAGCTAGCTGCTGGCCATGTGGTTCGAGCTTCTGAGACACAGTCAAGCATGGTGTATTTGTTTACCCACAGAAAGCATGACGGAATCTTTGATTTTGTACGAATCGTAACGGAGGGCGACCATGAAATCAACTTGACAAAAGGCCACTACATCTATGCAAATGGAAAACTCAGAGCCGCAGGAAGCGTCAAAGTCGGGGATACCTTACGCACCCTGGACGGAAGCTCGAAGGTTAGGTCTGTTCGCGCGTCGCGCGACTATGGGCTGTTCGCACCACACACGCTCCACGGAGATATCGTTGTCAACCGCATCGTCGCGTCGACATATACGACCGCAGTGAACCCGACTATTGCGCACGTGATGCTGTGGCCGTTGCGAGCAATGACGCATATTGGAATCACTAAAGAACCCCTGGGTTCTCTCTTATATGAAGGAGCGTGGGGAAAAGCCAGAGTTCTCTCCCAAGCTGTATGACTGATTCGGTCTTGGACATTTACAGAAAAGGACGTGTTCGGATCGACGATTATCCCCGTCCTCATTCTAGTTTGGCGCAGGTTTTTGCTCGCCCGTGGGTAAGGCATTATGTCCATTTTAATGCGCTGTATCGCAAGAACCCTGCAATAAGTGGTGAGGCGCGACGAAACTTTCTTTTCTGTTTCTAGAAGAGCTAGAAAACCGTACCCCGTTCCGTGCAGAGAGCCCTTTTTCTTCTTTTTCTTATTGTTCTTGCCCCAGTGAGGCGTACGAATGCGTTTTGACGCAGAAGTGCAGTTCTCGAGATGTGCCGGTAATCTGAGACATCCAAGGGTATGTAGTAATGAGAGCTGATTACCTTTTTGGGTCTCTCCACTTAACGGCGGCGATATGGCACAAATTCAAATCATCCTTAGGTATCGCTTTGAAGCAGGAGTCATATTCATTCTGAGGATCCCCAGATAATTTATTTGACGACGAGCCCTTAACGAAAAGGGTACTCGAGGCTGTTCTACATTCACTTTCAGGAAATTTAAAGTGTTTGAAAGTGCATGCGAATAGTCTATTCTGATACTTTTCGTCTGATGGCTGCTGAACAGAGGCAGAAGATATGCAGAAAGAACTTGAACGCTTATCTGCACTGGCAGGCCCTAGGAGCAGTTGAAATAAAAGCAAGTAGCATGTTCCCGATGGTCATGCTAAATGCTCGCGAGAATCGAGGAGCACTCCCGGTATCGGTTTTTGAATCTTTCAAATTAACTCTCATAGCACGATCCACATCAATCTGATGTTGTTTGGCTTCTTATGTCTTTCGGCATGCAGGGTGCTTTGCCGTTCGTTCAAGAATTGGTTGGTTTCATTTGTCTAAGATGACGTTTTTCCGAATACACTAGAAAACCCTTAGTCGATTCTTTTCCCACTGTGGAATTCCATAGCACATTTCCATACGTTCCTCTCCAGTCCCCGACCAGCACGAGACGTGGGACTAACAGCATGAGCTTCGCAATACTTGTTGCAGGGCTTCTACTTTTCCATGTATGCGTCGCCCAGCCGAGCGAAAGTATTGTTGATGTCCTAAGCAGTTTGGAGGATTCAGACATCAACTCTGATTCACCTATCAATAAAAACGAATCTGATTTCAGCATACTCTCAACTCTTATTTTGCTCGCAAACCTAGACTCAGTGTTCGATTACAGTTCTAGATTCACGCTATTCGCACCAAACAATGGCGCATTTATTCAAACCGCAAAGGATTTGGGTATTGGAGCAAGTGATGAGGAAACAGTTTTCGAAAATTTTTTTCTGCTCCTTTCCAAAATGTACGATAACCCAGTATCTGGCTTGCAGGACCTTTTGCTCTATCACATCGTATTACACAAGTTGAAGTTTCCAGTTTACCCTACGACTGAGTCAGAAGCAGAGGAGTTCGATGCAGCGTTGAGATTACGAGGTATTATTCGGGATGGTCGAACCCTCATCGATGCCAATCCACAATTTCCAGATCCAAAGACAGTCTCTGGGTTTGTCAACATTGAAGCTCCTAACGGCTATGTTCATGTCATCGACCGAGTGCTTCTCACTGATTCTTTTGAACCAAATGACTCCCTTGAGTCGAATGAAAATGATAGCCTTGTACTCCCAACGCAGACCCCTTTCGCGGACGTAGACGAAGAAAAAGAAGTATTCGGGGAGATGGATACAACACCTGAAGAAACACTGTCAATTATGGGCAACGAGGACGGACCACCATACATTTCACCTGATGTGGAACCCCAGGATATACTATCTGGTTCTCCCATACTTGACGGAAACTTGTCACCTCCAGGACAAGAGTATCTGGAGCAGGACGAGCCACTTGATTTCGAGGAAGTAGCAGCCTCTGACACTCCTGTGGCATCAAGCGCCGACACGGAAGCTATAAGTCTAGAAGCAATGCCCACCGTGACTGCAAGCCCCGAAATGGTGTCCATAAGTCCCCTCGAAGTGCATACGAAGAGTCCTGAAGCGGTGTCTAGCAGTCCCGAAACGATGCCAACAAGCCCGGCAACCTTATCACCAACTTCTGAAAACACACCTATAAGTCCCGAAACAGTGTCCAGCAATCCCGAACCTGTGTCTAGCACTCCCGCAACTGTTTATAGCGATCCCGAAACAAGACCTACAAGTCCAGCAACCTTGACTCCATTCCCCCAAACCACGGCTTCAAACACTCTTCCTGTCAGTTCTGAAGGCCTCCCGTCCAAATCCACAGGTCCTTCTTTGCCATCTTCTACTGCTCCTCCGCTTTCAATATTAGAAGACGGAATTGAACTAGACCTTGCCGAACAGTTGCCGATGGCAACAATTGAGATATCAACAAATGACGAATTCGCGCCAAATCTTCCACAGGAAGCCGCATGGTCGATTGAAGCCTCGCCTGAAGGCGCAATGGAAGAAAAAGTTCAGCCCACCAGCGAAATGGAATTCTCAGAGACCCATTCGGAGCAAAGCGGTAAGATGCCACTTCCAACACCTCCTGGTATTTCTCCAACAGCAAGTGATGTGTTCACATTTACGGCAACCCCGGTCGCTCCAGTTCCTCTTCCCGTGACTTTTCCTGCTCTAGATGGTCCCTCTTTTGATCCAGAAGTCCAAGCAGATGAGATATACATGCCTGTACAAACAGGGGATGTGGATTGGGAGGAAATGAGCTCCAGTCTAGATCCGGATGTCGAGGACAAAGCCTGTTTTTCTTCCTCACAGATAGTGCATTTAGAGAATGGGTCCGACATTTCTCTATCTCATCTCGATGCCGGTCATAACATAAGAACTTCGGAGACAGAGTTGAGCCGGGTGTATTTATTCACTCACAAAACGTACACTGGCACGTTTGATTTCGTTCACATAACAACTTATGGCAACCATACAATCACGATGACAAAAGGGCACTATATCTACGCCAATGGCAAGCTCAGAGCAGCTGGAAGTGTCAAAGTAGGGGACATGTTGAGCACTTTGGATGGACCTGCAAGGGTACAGTCTGTTAGCGCGGTGCGTGGTAATGGCTTGTTCGCCCCACACACGCTCCAAGGGGATATTGTTGTCAACCGCATCATCGCGTCAACATACACCACTGCCATGCACCCAACCCTAGCACACATGATGTTGTGGCCTTTTCGTGCCGTTACGCGTCTTGGAATCACGAAAGAACCCCTAGGACAAACTCTCTACAATGGAATCCCGGGAATTTTCGCAGAATATCGTCATAGTGCACCCGTAACAGAGAATACATAATAGAGAGTGCAAACCACGGGAAGAACTTATCCGTCATGACATGAGCCATTGACAGCAAGAAAACATCTTTATCAGTCAGTCCCCTATGATCTATTGATCTCGTGGACGAAAGCGAGGCAAAAAGCTCGTCCTGACACTCTCAGTCAGTCAAGCTGCACGTCTAGATGACCATAATCTACTTGTACGTTTCTCCTACTGTACGGGCCTCTTCCATTCCGATCAGAGCGGTTAAGATGCACGTGTAGTATAAAAATGTAATACGGACATTTTCTCTCCTTGACATTCGCGTCCTCCTCATGTTCCTTCGAGCAGTCGCTGTTGGTTCGGCAAGAAAAGCATATTGTGTGTCCGATGTATCCGCAGCAGGCATCGCTCAATGAGAACTGAACAACTTTTCAATTCCACATGTCTTTTGGAGCGGACTCGCCGGTCGTTACGTAGGACGCAAGCTGTGAGCAGATTTGAAAAAAGGTAACGGCAGCGAAAAGGCGCAACCGTACGAGGCATTGTATTTTCCCGCGCCTCAAATGAATTCAAAGGCCTGTGCAATGGAAGTATCCTCCTCGTGTTGATGTGCGGTTGTGAAGTCCCTATCCGTGCCCTCGGTGCCGCCCTCGAGGACAAAATGACTTGCAACGTTGCAATTCTTCAGCGTAGCACCCCCGCCAATGCTGGCCCCCTCACAAACGACGCATCCTGCCAAATTGGCGCCTTCCTCTAAAGTCACGTTATCCAAAACGACACAGCCATTAACCTTGACATTGGATGCGATCTGGCAGCCCGCGCCAATGACACTTTTCTTAATCGAAACGCGGTCACCTGCCGAGACACCCGGTCCGACAGCAGAGTCGGTTGACACGTTACAGCGCTCCCCCTCCGTCTCGAACACGCTAACTTTTTCGCTTTTCTTTTCCTTGTTCTTTTTCGCTGGGACGTCTTTATCCGCCTGCTCCTTGTTTGGGTTCAAAAAGGCGTCCAGAAGCCCCCCGGCAATGGCCAAGTTTGCCCTCTTAAAGGAGTCCACGGTATTGGCCCTCTTCGCATACACGCCCGTTATGACATCGGCGACGACGGAGACGTCTCTCAAGCCGAGCTCCCAATCCGCAACCTCGTCGCTCAGGGTATGTTGCCTCCTGGCCAAATACGGGATGAGGTCATACTTGAGTGAAGAAATCTTGGAATACTTGAACAAAAGCTGCTGCACCAAGGAAAAGTTGAGGATGTAAATATGGGGGTCAGAAAGATTGGAGCGGACGGAGATGGACGGGTAGCGGTTGACAAGCGGGGCGGCAGCCCGCAGCGAGCCGGCCTCCAAGTCGGCTTTGGAGAAGACGGCGAGCAGGCGGTTGTCGGCTTGGTTCAACAAGGCATAGCCTTCGACGTCAAAGCCCTCAACCGCTCCCTTTGGTTTCTTCTTCCCTCCCTTCTTCCCCTTTGCAGCGGAGTCCGTGTCTGTGTTCGTCTCCTTCTCCACGAAGGCGACGGTAGCAGCGACGCCCTTCTCGCGATGCCTATCGGCCAAGGCGGCCAAGTCGATATCGCCGACGTAGTCTGCGCTCATGACGAGGACGTCTGCGGGCTGCAGGTTGAGCTGGGCCAAGAGCTCTGCGGTGCCTGCGTCGGGGTCGGTCTCGAGGACGTCGACGGTGAGGGCGGGGCGGCGGAGCGCGCGGACGAGCGGGTCCTCGGGGAAGACGTTCTGGCAGTATTCGCGCACGGCGTCGGCGTGTTGCGCGGAGGTGACGACCAGGACGTAGTCGACGGCGCGCGCGATGGAGAAGAGCGAGTAGAAGAGCATGGGCCGGTTGGCGATGGGGAGCATGCATTTGGGCGAGGGTGTCGCCAGCGGCGGCATGCGCGAACCACGCGTGCCGGCGAGGAGGAGGACTTGCATCGAGATCGACATGGCGGATGCGGGAGGGGAGGAGGCGGAGGGGAGGAGGCGGAGGGGAGGAGGCGGGGGGGGATGGATGTTGGTAGGGAGGCGGCGGCTCAAAGAGAATGGCGAGGATGACGGGAGAGATGGGGCGGGATGGGATGGGATTGGTTGCCGGGGGCATTGCTGGAAAGCGGATCGTGATTGGCTGGAATCGTGGCCAATCAGGGTGGAGGGGCGCGGACTGCGAAACTTTGCAAAACATGAAATATTTAGTGAAAACCGCTTCTCAATTCGCGAAAATCTGACTTTTGGTACAGACCTATTTCCGCTCCCCTATCTCCGCTCCCCTACAGTATCTCCGCTCCCCTACAGTATCTCCGCTCCCCAATCTCCGCTCCCCCCCGTCGCGACCCCGCCCGAAAACCGCAG
Organism: Chondrus crispus; assembly: GCF_000350225.1. Classification (NCBI taxonomy): domain Eukaryota; phylum Rhodophyta; class Florideophyceae; order Gigartinales; family Gigartinaceae; genus Chondrus; species Chondrus crispus. The sequence continues at coordinate 133,072 of NW_005179154.1, forward strand.
TCTTCAGCCAACCGCCATGCTTCCGCTCGCCTTCGCCACCTCGCCCTCCGCGCTGCACGCGCCTCGCGCCCGTCTCCCGTCGACGTCACCGCGCCGCGGCGGCAGGCGTGCCTGCGTGCGGATGTCGCGACGCGCGCGCGTCGACCCGCGCGACGAGGCGTTCGTGACGTGCCAGTCGTGCGGGGCGGACGAGATCACGTCTGCGGCGGGGCTGCTGCGCGCGGCATCTGCGCGGGTGACGTGCGGGCAGTGCGGGGCGACGTGGGTGGCGCGCGCGGGCGACGCGCTGACGAGCACGGGGTCTGCGCTGGTGGGCGCGCGCGGCGCGGAGGGCGGCTTGGACGGCGGCTTGGACGGCGACGAGGAGCCCGCGCAGCGCGTCGGCGTCAAGCTGTTCGTCGGCGGGCTCGGGCCCAAGGTCGGCGGCGACGCCCTCCGCGCGGCCATGGAGGAGTTTGGGGAGGTCACCGAGGCGCGCGTCGTGTACGATAGGGTCACGGGCAGGTCGCGCGGCTTCGGCTTCGTCACCATGGTCGGCAGGGCCGCCGCCAGCGCGGCCGTGGACGTGCTCAGCGGGGATAGTAGCACGCCGCTGGGGAGGAGGCTTAAGGTCCGGGAGGCGATCGAGTGAGGGGGGACGGGTGCGGGGGCTCCAGCGGCGGCGGCGGCAAGAGACGCGAGAGGACAGAAGAGAGCGAGATGAAGCCGAAGGAGGAGCAGTTGGGGAGGAGCTCTGTGTAGCGCCACTTCTGGCGTGCGGGCTTGAAAGGGGGGACCAGGCAGTGCAGGTGCAGGTGGTGCACGGAGCGCAGCGGCCACTGGTGGAAGCCCATGATGGGGGGGCTGGCGGTGTGCTGCGCAGCGAGGCGGGCCATTTTGAGTAGCAGCGGTACGTCGGCGGCGGTGAGGTCCTCGACGCCGCGGATGAAGCGGTGCCGCGGGACGAGCAGCAGGTGCGTCGCGGCGCGCGGGACGTGGTCCGGAAAGACGACGAGGTCGTCGTCCGTGTACAGCACGTTGGAGGGGGGCACGGCGAAGTGGGTCGCCCAGACTTCGGCGGTGGGTGACGGGAGGGGCGGCATAGTGGACGAATGGTTGTGGCGAGGAGCAGGGCCGCGGGGCGTGGACGCGAAAATATTATTTGAGGTTTGGTTCTGGTGCACAATGGAAACGAGCATCATCATCATTCTGAAGAGGTGCCCCCCGTCTCTGTCCTCCCCCCTCCCCCTCCCCCCGACCACTCTTGTTCATCGTAAAGCGCATCTTTATTGCATCCCACGCGGGCGCAAGGCCGTCACGCAAAACCAACGGCCCCGAGCCCGCAGTCTATCGCGGGACTTGCCCTGTCCCAATACCGTGCCGGTCAATAATTATATACAAGCACCACAAAACTCTCTGCTCCACAATTACAACCTCCGCAGCTCGGGGTGGTCCATCAGCATCTCCTGCTGCGAGAGGGTGTCCTTGAGGCTCTGCGGCGCCCACACGACCTCGACGGCCTGTAGCTGGTCCTTGGACACAGAGGCGAGCGCCCGCAGCGCGCGGTCGACGTCCTTGGTCCCGTCGATGACCTTGGGCAGCTTGGTGACCAAGTCGCCCGCGGCAGCAATGAGGAGCGCCACGACGATGTACTCGCTCGGGGCCTTAGTGACGTCCGTCTCGCCAGCGCGCGCACGCGGCGCCTCGGCGCGGCGCCCGTCCGCGTTGCTCAGCGTCTCCTCGCCGAGCTTGAGGCGCTCCTCCAGCGCGAGCTGCGTGAATTGCGACTCCGCGTCCGAGAGGCGTGCCTGGCGCACGTCGACGGCGGCGTACATCCAGTAGTCGGGGTTGCGCAACAGCGCGGTGGCGGCCTGCTGCAGAACGTAGCGCAGCCCCGCGGGTGAGGCGGTGTCTGCAGAGCGGGCCATGGCGTCGAGGTCGAGCTGCAGCGGGCGCGCGTTGGCCAGCAGGCCGACCTTGAGGACAGCGACGGCGGTCTTCGGGTCGGCCTGCTCGCCGAGCTCCTGGTCGGCCTTGCGCGCGGCGAACGACTCGTACAAGAAGGCGGCGGCCGTGGCGAAGAGCAGCAGCGAGCCGAAGCCACCCATGCCGAAGCCGCCGATGGGCATGA
>NW_005179155.1:0-131214 GCF_000350225.1 Chondrus crispus
GGGATCAGTGAAGATGGTGCTTCACAGTTCGGGAGAGATAAGAGGATAGAAGGCTTGAGAGTGGGGACAGAGGACAGAAAAAACATAAGGGGAGATACAGGCGATGAGTGCAGGCGATACGAAGAAAGGAAAGTGGGTCTTTGGAATAATGAAGGAGGCGTAAGAGAGCAGGTGAGGACAACAGTAGGGCTTGAGGTTTGTGGGCGGCGAGTTTGGGGTGGTGACAAACTACATCCACTACTTTGGTCAGCTTTTACGCAGACTCCAGCGCATTGGGCGACTTCCCCTGCTACTCACAATGGACTGTATACTATTCAGAGCATTAGTAATGCTCGGAAATATTTCTCCTGGTAGTACTGTACTACCCTTCCCCATCAGGGTAAATTGGAGTGAGCTTCAAATATTTAATTGCCATTTATTTTGTAGCACGTGTCTTGCGATGTCCCAGAACGGTAGCGAGCCGGAGATTCCTTGCTTCGGTCCTGTCGGTCCTTGCCTGTCGGTCCTTGCGCATATGCGTCCGTACTGTGCTGTGTGCCATCTTCCACCCTTACTAAATAAATCTTCTTGTCAGTGCCTTTCAAATCTCATTATTTTGTAGCACTTGTCTTGCGATGTCCCAGAACGGTTCGTATACAATGATATGATACTGATGAGGGACTGCCTGATGAGCTGGAAATTACAATTTACAGTTGGAGTACGAGACTTTCATGCGGGAGGGGTATGCCCCGGTGGACCTTGATCCACGCAAAGAAAACAGGGAGTACCTACGATTCCCGAGGCACGAAGCTTCCTCTTGGAAGCCTCTGTAAACAACCTAGCTGCGGGTTGCCTCCCATCCTCGCGTTCGCGTCCAGGAGCGGATGCGGATCTGGCTCACGACGCGAGGAGTTCATCGACTACGAGACCGATTTTCATTGCAAACTGTCGGATGAGTGTTTGCTGTTCCGCAGATATTGGCATTCGGAGAAGCCAAGCCCTTCCATGTGTGAGATATTATTTCAATGAGGTTAAAGATGCCCACTTTCCCGTTATGCATATTGTTTCCGCTGAGCGTCTGGCCGTTCCGCAGATATTGGCATCCGGAGAAGCCAAGCCCTTCCATGTGTGAGATATTATTTCAATGAGGTTAAAGATGCCCACTTTCCCGTTATGCATATTGTTTCCGCTGAGCGTCTGGCTGCGAAATCATGAAGCGCCCCACCAATTCGAGCCTAATGAGTTGTAATAGAGCCCACTGGTAAGCCTAAAAGCGAGGCTACTCTCTTTAGAATTGCGAGGTTAGAGCGACAGGAAATCTTAAATAATGGGCTAATCGAGACATCCCCGATACGTCTGGAATCGAATATTTGTAGGAGGCGGACAATTAGGGCATCCTTGATGGGCACAAATTGAAGAGGACCAGTTTTAGCGTTAACGATGTTGACACCAGCCGAATTGGGACCGAATTGGGCCACACTCACGTCCCTGGAAAGGGCAACATCGTCCTAGCCTAGCGAAAGTACTTCTGAGACTCGTAGATAGCCGGCCCAAGACACAACAAGAGCAACGGTGGTGTCCACATGATTGCCGTGAAAAAGACGAGCTACAAAAGCCAGCATGAGCTCCCTCGTTAACGGTACCGATGATCGAGAGGGGACATTTGAATGCCACCCCCGTACACACCTTCGTGCCAACCCAAAGCGGTTGCGCTGATTAGGGTACAGATGGCACATAGCGCATATAGCGTTGGTCATTTCCTGGCGACGTCCTGGATGTGGATCCATTTAATAACACTCCTGTATGTAGTCCGAGAGAACTATGTCAAGATCCTGAAACGAAACAGAAAGGGAGGGGTTTTCCGCGAGAAAGTTGTCTAAAGCCCGCCCGTAAGCCCTCTTCGTGCTCGTTCGCCGCGTACGGGCCACCAAGGGAAACCAGGAGAATAGGGAGTGGAGGGATGATTGGTCCTGGCTTCCAGCGGTCAGGGACTGGAGGGATGATTGGTCCTGACTGCCAACGGTCAGAGCTGGGGTATCCGATCCCGGGGGGTACGGCTGGTTGAACGAGCGAGTCTTGAAAGTACAGCAGCTGTGATAGGCCGCACTATGTTTGGGTATGCGGCAGAGGCATATCCCAAAAGTTCTCCAGTCCGTAGGCTTGCTGTCCGGTTCCGAATGGAAAAGTAAAGAAAAGAAAAGTCCTTTTCTTTAGGACACTTGAAGCGGAAAGAGACGGCAGTTGCGCACCGGACGCCCGCGGGAGGGTCCATTGGCGGGATTTCATTCCGTCGGTACGTAGCATATGTTAAGGGAAACGTCGTGCGCAATTAGAGCGGCACAAACGCGGCGGCAGTACAGCGAAAGACGTTCTGAAGAAGAATGACCCTTTGGTAAAGCACCGATAACGACCATTGAGTCCGATAAGAGAAAATTCGGGACTCGGTGATTAGATGAGACACGCCCACTCAACTCCAAGGAGCGCAGCAGCAGCTTCCAAAGAATTACTATGCTCTCTTCGTCTCCACAAATGCGCCAATGCCTCCACCCAACTGTGTTCTTCCACGAACTTCTGTATGCGTTATCTCCGAAGTGCTCTCACGCCCTCTACGGCAAGATTGCTGGTTTCAGAGCGTCCGATGCCGCCACGACGGTAAATATGCCGAGATAATGAACGATATTGCTCGAATTCCATTATGAGATTGTTTATCGAAGTCGTAGTGGCGGTGCAATAAACCACTGCCCCAGCGCTTTCAGAGGCATCCACGCATATTAAAGTGTTCCAGGTCGGGCGACGTAGGTAGACGCGCGCATACGGAGACAGTACTGCCAAATTGTGAAGTTCGGCTCTCACTGTATCGCTGACCAGATTGTCCCGAGCCGTGGGGCTTCGTGCTTTTTCGAGGGCGAAGAAGGTCTGAAGCAGCGTAGAAAGAAGGGGTCGGCACCCCATACATATCCAAACCAACCAACCGACGATTCGTTCAGCAAGTTGTAATAAACTCATTTGAGGACAACGCAAATCTTTAGAAAAGTATGCAACAATAAGGCCGAGCGTTTCCGTGAGTTTTCCTTCCCGTGGTTGGACTGTAGCTTCCTTCAAAGTCCAGACCCTTCCAATAAAGTTCAAGGAGGAGCGCTCTGTTGTCCTGAGAACTGCAGATTTAGAACGCTTAATGGGTAGCCCGTTTTCTGCGAAGATCAACTCGCAGGTGCGGTGAAGGTCAACGACATCTTCTGTGCTCCATCCGACACAGACGAAATTGATGTCGTCGATGATTTGCATCAGAAGCGATTCCCCCTCCGTCAATGAAATAATGCCAGCGGACCGAGAAAACGATTTAACACGGTAAATGGATCTCAATCTGCGACTCGAAGCGATGATCTTATTGTAAGCTTGTCGAAAGCAAGATTTGGCAAAGCTATGGGCAATATATACTGCCCACTTGAATCCCATCGGTAGCGTAGCCTGCAGCGGTCGGAAGCGGTCATCTTGCCTTGGGCGATATGAAAGAGCAGTTGCGATGCGTCGCTGTAACGTCCCGGGTAAATCTCCGAAACATACTGTCCGAAGGGGGAATATATTAATTAAAGAACGCGGCAGTCGTATGTTGTGGAACATATTCGCAATGTCGAAATAGAAGGCCTGAAAATCCACGTCATGCGGTGTCCTCAGCTTCTCGAAAATCCCGGGTCGGGAAGATTGACGTAAGGCGGAGGTGGCATCACTTGGTTTTGAACACGAGGCCAACTTATCATTCTATCTCGTTGAGCGTCCTTGCCGACGGCAAAGGACGACATCGTTAAACTGGAAGCGATTATTTTGTACGAGGCATCTTCTGCTGCCAAGAGAGACCATTCCATCATCCCGGCCTCGTCCGGCATGTCCAGTGTTTTCCATAATGTCCGGGAATGCAGTTTAGTTGTGAGTGAGATAGATTTTCGTTTCCGATATTTTCCCCGAAGCTCAGAACTTTTAAAAGCACGGACTGTATACTGCTGCTGGTCTCGGGAACGAGCAATTCTTGGATCTCCAAGGGGAGTCTCTCCATCTAGAACTGAGGTTTGCCCGTCCCAGCACGCGTAAGGTCAACCCGACGCCAATCGAGAGGCACGAAGGAGCCTCGCGTTTCAAATTCGGCGCCTTCATAACAGGTAGGGAAACATGGCGAGGGTGGTCTCCTTTCGAGCATGAAATTGGGATTCAGGGTAAGCGTTGGGTCGAGTGGCAATTTTCTCGGCGTTTGCGGCTCTCTACAGCTGTGTGGACGTAGAGGGGTGGAAGCCGTTCTCTCAGAAATTGAGAGAATGGATCGCATCGCGACGGAGGTCGAGGATGAAGAGGACAACTTTCCTCTGCCTGGACTTGAACAGAGGCGATCTAAAACAGTGGCTACGGTCTTTACGCGAGAGCTGACATCCCAGGACGGTGAAAGACTGCCCTGAAGACTTTTGGGTATGCAATCAGACGCGAAGTTTGTCCTGCACTACAGCCAGGTGTGGCGCCTGTAGGCAGAGCGACGCGCGTTCGGACGCGTAAGGGGATAACGAGAGACCACCCGGTGGATGACCGAAACCGGGATCCGGGCGTGGCTTGCGCGGTAGAAAAGTAAAACTAGAGTCAGCGATAAAGAGGAAGAATCAAAGGAAAAACAGAGCTAATGGAGCGGACAGCACAGTAGTTAACGTAGGGCTCGCGCGGGTGGGTCGACGCGCGCGAGGAAGGCAGTTGTGATTCTAGGGGTGTAGATGGCTCGGTCGGTATGGGCGAGCCAGTACCGAGTCGAGGGTACAACCTAGAATCCAGAAACCAAGGTAAAAGACCCGAGGCTTCGTGCCTCTTTACTTTGGTTATCGGGTTGACTATATAGTCCCCGTCGCCGTAATGGCGAAGCTAAATTACACTATAAATTAGAGTAACTAGAATATACGGGTGTTGCCCTGAGGTGTGGCAGAGGTATTACACGTGTCCACCGGTGGAGATCTGCCCTAGGGACCGGGGGAGTCCACGTGTACCCATGGTACACGTGGTGGTGGTCCAGCGCGATTTTGGCTGGTAGGGACAGCTGTCCCGCTATATTGTAGAGTGCACTACAAAGTTATCCTCTAAGTAAAGAGGAAAGGTCCGTTGACGCGCTTTCCCGACGACCATGGAACATGCGTTACGAATCCCGGCCGAAATGAACGCCCAACTGGCTCGGCGCAATGAGGGAACCACCGCCGAGTCCCTGACGAAAAACCTGTCCGACGTATTCTGAGTCCGGAATAGTTGTCGATTTTTTAACCGGAACGCCGCCAATAGACAACTTGCGACGCTGCTTCGGAGGGGGTCGTCAGATATAAGTACAGTGGCTCCGTGTAGGGGGACAGAGGAAGGCATTGAAAGACTTCCTCGGAGACGCTTAAGAAGCGAGGGAGATCGCCCCTGGCGGATTTGACCTCTAACCCGACTGGTGGGAGAAGCAGGGCCATCTCCCGCAGCTTCTGGCCCTTGTAGTCTGACTTGATTAAGTACTTCCTCTGTGGCGCTTAGTTTCCATACCATCGCAGTCATGAAAGCAACTGCATTGTCTGCACCGTCTGGAAGTACAGGTGCCAGCGTGGGGTCGTGTCGGGCAGCAGAACGCATTAGGGAAATTAAACGTTCGGAATCTACGTTCCCGAGTTCCATAATATCTTCCCCTGTCATCGAGACCAATTTCTCTAACGAAGTGTAGTATAACACTCCAGCGCTCAACCGACCACGAAGGCGGGAGCGGGCTCAGGGCGTATACTGTAGCTCGAAGTGCGGTGTCACCGGGCGTACGTGCCAATAAGCGAATGGGAACGTGTCCCTGGTAGCGTGGTAGAGTCTTGAATGGGTTCGACACCCCAACGAGCAACGGCTGGCAGATCGAAGGATCGACGCGTGACTCGGCGCCCCTGCGGTCAGGGCGACGACGCGGAGTCCGGATCCTGGCACGAGGCCGCGCTGTCGTAGCGCCTCACCCTCGAGTGGGTCGTCGGAACGTAGAACGGAAAACGAAAGGGAAAAAGGCCAAAAGACCTACGAAAAAGAAAGTAAATCGTAGACGACTAGGGGTCGGAATTGACCAGACTAGCCCTCCGTGCGCTGTCGATGGTCCTCTCTTCATTCCCCTAGCGGCCTTCTTTATTAACTACGTAATACTGTACTTCTTACACCGTAAAGCGTAACGGCGCCAATACAGAGGAGACTTCGTAACGACTATTTGCGCCGTTGCGCTACAGTACTGTACTCGAGGTACTGTAAGGATCGGTCGCCTTACACGCAACATTAGACGGATCCGAAAAAAGACAGTCGTTGTCATAACGTTTGCCACGTGGTTGACGTTTTCACGCGGACAGTATTTTTGTGTAGATAGGACACGCGTCCTTATGCTACACGAAGAGGAGTCCTGAGCAGCAGGCACGTACGTAGAGGCCAATACGTCATTGCCGAGAGCGAGGAGGGCCAAGAGATAATCGTCGCGCGACGTAGGGGGAGGCGAAGGAACGCGACCCGGTGGAGCAGAGCGGATAATGTCCTGCAGCAAGTCCTGAGCAGACGTAACTAACGTTGAAATGGATACAGTACCTAAAGCATCGTAATCAAGCCGCATATCTCCTTCGGGACCGTGTGCGGAAGCTGCAGCTCGTCGGCGCGGAGCCATAGAGAACTGTACCTGCGGCGTGCTTCGTTTCGTAGGCATCGAACAACGCTAGAAAGGGACGATTCTAGCCCGCTTCGCAGGAAGAACAGCAGTCGGTTCTTAAAAGAACTTTTCCAGAGTAAAAAGATTAACAATTTTCCCAAAAATAGGCTAAATTCTACTGTAGTCTTCCGCGCATATCGTCTATTTACGGCACGACGACCAGAACCGTAAGGCGCTGAGTGCTCCCCTTCCTATTACCGCACCGCCCTCCAGCGGGCGCCGTCACCCATCACCCCCCGCATTGAACAAAAGGATCCCGCCGATTGCCACCCGCAATTGTATACGCGCTGATATGTAAATCCGCATGGCGATTAGAATGTCTTTGACAACACATTTGGCCTACCATACTGGCCTTCTTCGTCGCATAAAAATAAAGAAAAGTTCGCAAATTCTGACGCGGGGCAGAGGAGCCGAGAAGCGCAGCAGATGGCGCCACGGACCCTGGACCCCGTCCGAAATTTCCCATTCAACGCCTGCCGCAAGCGAGCTATTCTCTCGCAAACAGTCTTTAGTTAATTAGTTACCATGAATTTAGCTGACAGTAGATTAGATCTCGGATTCAGAGCCACGAGTTACTGTAGTGGCTCCGGCGGGGCGATATATACTCATGCCCCTTGGCCACCAAGTCAGTAAAGGTAACCCGAGTTGCTAGAATCTGATATCGTCTTGGTCGAAGTCCGTCTTTCACAAGACATTCCCCTTTACTACAGATTACTTTATCCTTTGCGCTCGGGAGTTCCTTTTCCTTTTCCTTTATTTCCCTATCCTTTTCTATCTCTAATTCTGCCTATTTTCCCTTATCTTGTGTTGGTGCCATCGGCCTCGGTTGCGACCGAACCGGTGTAGGTGTCTTAGCCATCGGGCGACACAGTTGACGTAGCGCTGCTACTGTGACCCATTTTCCGACGGAGACTGTTGCAACGACGTCTCCCTCGAAGGGCTTTCTCGCGTTACAAGCCAGTGTTGGTGCCATCGGCCTCAGTTGCAACCGAACCGGTGTAGGGGTTTCGAGCCATTGGGCGGCACAGTTAGTGTAGCGCTGCTACTTTCATTTCATCCCGTCAGGCTGCGTTGCGACGCCCCCGTCGAAGGCCTTGTTACGTTACAAGGTGTCGAAGAAGCTCAACGGGGATTGGCCTTACAACCCAGTGGAACCGGGGTACCTACGTAAACGCCCCACCCCACACTCGTCGAGCAGTTCTCTTCGCAAGTCTCTGCCACATTGTAGTGCAATGTGCCTGGCAGGCCGCGAACACAGTCCGACGGTCAAACAAAAAGAAGAAAAAAAACAACAGAAACAACCACTGCCGATGGCACGCGCTACGGAGCGTTCGAGACTCACTTTCCCCTTGTGTGGGCTTGCGGCCCACGGTAGCTCAACTCCGACGGGGGGTTCAGGAAAGATGCCCGGCCCGGGAGGAAAATGGTGGTAGAGACTTGTGAAGACTTGAGCGCTCGACGAGTGCGGGTTGGGCTTGTCTACGAGGATGTAACCGCGGTTCGCTGGGTTGTAAGGCCAATGCTCGACGAGCGTCTTCGGCACCTTGGATATAATTCAAGGTCTTCGACGGGGGCTTGTTCAGCACTACCCGACGGGATCATAACTGTAGTATAACCCCCCCTGGGGCTTTATTTTAGATTAGATCAACTCAGAATCGGATCGGTTACTGTAGGGCTCGATGCTCTACAGTCCCACCACGTCTACCCCCGAGTACAGGGGGCGCACGTGTACACGTGTACGCGCGGGACCGAAGAGCGCGCGCACACGTGTACTGTCAGCCCCGATGGCTGACAGTATTACAGTGTCGACCGACCGCTACAGTACATCGGTACTGTACTATTATGATAGGTTATTATGTACATTAAATATGGAGCGGACCGGCGGCGGTGGAGGAGGACAAGCACGGACTTGTCACCCACCGACCGTCAAGGTTCGACTTCCCGCTTATTCTAAGGTAGCGCTCGCTAACTACCTTAGAGCGGCACCGAGCGCGGGTTGAGGACGCGCGCAGTACGCCCACGAGTCGGCTCCGCCTCCGCCCGTCGGTACTGGATCGTTACCCAGTACCGCGCCGGGGCGTCGAGGCGTCGAACCGCTCGCGCGTACCGGCGTCCTCCCCGTTCCAGCTCTACCACGCTACCCGGGCCCGCTGCCCGGTGCCGTTAGCTGGTGTCCCGCTTCACCCCCGTCTTCCCAATCGGACGGGGTCTCGGTCGAACTGTGCATACACCCCTATCGCTGGGGGTGTTTATGCTACAGTGGTCTCCCGACCTAGAAGACCCTGGAGTCCGATTTCCGAGAAAACTTCCGCTTCCCTCCGCGAACCGATCGCGTCGAGATGAGCCAAGAGTTTGAGCCCTCGATCCGCTCCGAAGCGGCGGATCTGAGTCCGGCCGCTGTGCAGTCCCCATCCGCCCCGTCGGGCGACGGCGACGCAGGTCCTCGTGACCGCGAACCGTCTCTCGAATCCTCCGAGGAAAGAGCGGCGGCGATGTTCGAACGCATAGCCGAATACATCGAGGAAGTCCGTACTTCCCTTCGGATCGATGTATCGGACCATGTATACCTTCGATGTCTGGCCGAACTCCGCTCCCTGCGTGAAGGGAGGTTCGATAGAGTGACGCAGTCCTTAGAGAATCTCCGAGCACTGATCGACGAGTTACACTCGCGGATAGTGCTCGTCGAAGAGTCCCGTTTCGCCTCGCCCGGACCGTCCGGGCAAGGTCGCCCTGAGAGGCCGACCTCGGTGAGACGACCCGAGGACCGAACCTCTCCGTCCGCAGAGCAATTGGGTGCGTTCGCGCACCTCTCCGCTGAGCTCAACGCCACTCGTCGGCGTGCTCGTGACATGGAACGTACCATGGCCGAAGGGCTACCCGGTGCCCCCTCGAGGGGGCCCGGTGGTACCGTACCTCCGAGCGCCGCCGCCCCCGATCGTTGGCGTCCGACTGGGGCCGCTACCAGTCGGACTGCAGAGAGAAGCCGTCCTCCGATAGACGCGAACTTCGCGTCTGAGACCCAAGCCTTGCCGCCTATCGCCGAGAGTAGGCGGCAAGTGGACCGCGTATCGTACGCGGACGAACAGGACCGTGGAGGAGCCGCCCGCGGATCCGGAGAACCGATGTTCTCCGTCGATCCCCGCTGGGGCGGCTACCCGCCGGCGAGTTACGCCGAGTATCCAGGTCCGGTAGACGTCCGTACGCTACCGGTTACCTCCTTCGGCACGCTGGGTCCCGCTGAACCCGGGCTCGAGCCGGTACATACGATGATCCAAGAGTTCAGAGCCGTTGCTAACTATCGTATGTACCGCTTGGATAACACCTCGAGGCTCGTTACCTCGGGTGACGCGGGACGGATCGCGAAGTACGTCCAAAGCTGTCGTGGGATCCGTCCCACGATGCGCAGCTTCGACGGTACCGACCCGATCCAGCTGCTGCCGTTCTTGAAGGATATCCGAATCACCTTCAACTCGCAACACCTGACCGAAGGTGTTGCGGTACGAGTCCTCGCGCACTTCCTCGAGCGCGACGCGGAGCGCCTGTATACGAGTTATGCGATGCGTGGCCTCCGCGCCGGCCAGCTCCATGACGACGTGAGCTGGCCGGGGCTCGTGAATCAATTCTTAAAACGCTACCTCACGGACGACGTATTAGGTGAAGCGTACCACGCTGTCGCTACGGCGCGACAGCAATCCCAGGAGACGGAAAGCACGTTTGCTGACCGACTCGAGACTGCCGCGTTCCGATGCACGGCAGTCTTCTCCAAACAGTCCCTCGCGCATTACTTTGTGCGGGGACTTGCACCGGAAACCCGTGCCGCAGTATCCGAAACTGTGCAAAGGCTGCCAAGCAGTCAGAAGACCGATCTTCCGACCCTCCGCCGTACCGCCACGGCGGAAGGTACAACGTACCGCGCTCGGCGCGGTTTACCTCTGCCGGATTCGAAACCGGCAGGGAAGGCTGGCAGGACTACGAAGTCCGCCGCAACAAGTTCGCCCGCCTCTACCCTCCATTTCGGGGAGGATGAGTGGCAGGCCGACCCTGTCCTCATTACGCAAGGAGCAGGGCCCGTAGGGGGTCGACCCCCCTCACCGATGTCGACCGGAACGACATCGAGTTGCGCGACCGCCTTCGCGGCCACTCCAAGAGTGGCAAGGGGTACGGACCCCCGGGTCGCAGAGCTCGACATATCGAGCCAAGATGCAGGAGGCGAAGCCCCTCGCGTGCCCCTCCTCACCGATGAGGAGGCGCGGCACGCGGCGACCTTCGCCTCAACGGACGGCAGCGCGTACGTGTGCTTGCTATGCCGTACGTACGGGCATGCCATGTACGAGTGCCCTTTCCTGTCGCCGGAACAACGAATGTTCACGGCGTACAGGAACGACCGCTAACAGATGGAGACGCGTCCCGGTGCGCGTAATCTCCTCCGGCAAGCGGCGAGCGAGGGCCGTCCCCCGCGTCAAGGTTTCCCGAACCGACCGGGTGGGGGCGCACGCTTCGCCCCCCGTGGAGGCGGGTACCGTCGTAACGAAGTCGATCGTCGGGATCGACCCGCCAACCGGCAGGCAGACACAAGGTACCCCCGACAAGGAGAAAGAGGAGACCGAGACCGTTCTCGGTTACCCCAACAGGTACAAAATGCGATAATGTACCTGCAAGACTGGGTAGAGGATCCATACCCTCTACCCACGGAGCGTCACGAAGGAGAGCCGACTCGCTTCGTCCCCCATATCCTGCGACGACCGGACGCCGCAGGTCAAGGCCCGGAAGTACCCGAATACTTCTCCAGGGCCGCTGAGCCGCAGTGGGGGAATCGTCCCGACCCACGCGGCCGGCTACCCGAAGAAGACCTGGGCGTCGATAGCCAGGAGGTTAGCTCCGATAGCACGGGTAGTTCGAAAAAAGGGTAAAGACGGTTACGTACACGCGGTCGCTTGAGCCGTCTTTTCCCCACGAACTAGACCCGATCCAGCGTGCTCGCCAAGGACACGGGGGGTATTGTCCGATAATACATCCCCCGCTTCTGGAGGAGGGCACGGGAGCTTAATACCGATACAGGAGGGAGCGCACGTAGAGGCCTCCGAAGGCCCGACGTTAGGAGAACAAGACACCGGGACAGCCGACGTCCCGGTGAGGCGTAACGATGGCGACGGGGGCAACGACGACCGAAAAGATTCGGCCGACCCCCTGACTCCCGCGAGCCCAAGGTCGCCGGAGAAAGGTCCGTGTCGTACGGACTCGAGTAATCCGAGGGGCGTCACTGATCCGCGGACGCCCCAAGGAAGGGGGAGAAGGAAACGCAAGCGGGGCCAGCACCGAAATCGAAGGCCCCGGCGGAACGACCTCACCGATAAGGTCGCCCCGAAGGTTGTCGACGGCGTCATTTGCCTTATGACGTCGAAGGTCTACAACGTCTTCGGCTCGGTAGCCACAGAGAGAAATGCATTTAAACCCCGCACGATCGCCGTTGATACGTGCTCGGGGTATAATCTGGTGAGGAAGGCCGACCTTCCCCCCGATTGGACGCGTTACATCGTGCGCGACGCACCTCTGCCACGATTGGCAGGCGCGAATAGCAATCCCCTCAAGCTTTCGGCCGTCGTCCGCCTGACTATCCGGTTGAGGAACACGGTGTTCCGAAATCCGTTCTTAGTCGCGGACCAGCTCGCCGTGCCAGTCTTTCTCGGGACGGCCTTCATCGATAGGCACGTGCGATGTATCGACATCGAAGCTCAACGAATGGAGCTACGCCAAGGCGGTTCCGTCGCCATCGTCGACGGAAAGGGGGAACCGACTCCCCAAACCAGGCGTCACGGGTGACACACGGGTCGGCCGGACGTACGCGAGGAGGCCCAGCAGGCGATCCGAATCGCCCGCTGGGTTACCATCCCCGCGATGTCACAAGCTCGCGTGCGTGTGACAACCGCCGGGAGGGGCCTCGTTTTCCTGGAACCTAAGCGCTCACTCCAACACGGACATGGAGTGAGGCTGACGAATGGCGTCGCGGAGGTCCTACCGAATCAGACCTTCGACGTCATCGTCGCGAATTTCTCACGACGAGAAAGAAGGCTTCCGAAGCACACCGTCGTGAAATACGCGAAGCACAACCCCCTCGCGATCTCACTCCCGAACGTAAGGTCGCTGAGGGGATCGCGCACGCGCCACACCTGACCGACTTGACCGATCAAGTCGGTGGGGTAGGAGTTGGCCGATCCAACCCCGACGATAAGACCACCGCCGGGGGTAGGGGGGTCGACCCGGTCGAACGGTCACATTTAGGCCAACCGACGGCGAGGGGTACTGTACTCCCCCAGCAAAAGGATCCCGAAAATCCACCGATGGATTGGAAATAAGAAATCGACCTGTCATACATCGATGATGAAAAGCTCCGTGGCCACGTACTCGAGATGCTCCGCAAGCACTCGAGTTTGTGGAGCGGTGCGCTTGGAACGATCCAAGCCACGGAGCACCGCATCCCCCTCGAACCGGGAACGAAACCGATTCGTTCTATGCCCTATCGGAAGGGCCCGGCCATGCGCGAAATGGTTGCGAAGGAGGTCAACAAGATGTTGAACGCAGGGGTTATCGAACCCGCGAGCACCGAGTGGGCGTCCCCGGTGGTGCTCGTACCGAAGAAAGACGGCTCTCTTCGGTTCTGCGTAGACTACCGGCGTCTCAACGCAAAGACCGCAGCGGATTCGTATCCGCTGCCACGGATGGACGACTGCATCGACTCGTTAGGAGATGCAGCCGTCTTCACCACGTTTGACTGCAATTCCGGTTATTGCCAGATCCCGGTTGCTCCGGAAGACCGGGATAAGACCACGTTTACGACGCACATGGGCACGTTTCGACACTTGCGCATGCCGTTTGGACTCAAAGGGGCACCGGCCACCTTCCAACGTGCGCTGTACATAATACTCTCCGGAGTCCGCTGGCAAATATGCCTCGTCTATCTCGACGACGTGATCGTGTTCTCCCATACGCACGGAGAACAGGCGAGGCATCTCGATACCGTCTTGAGCTTACTGCGGAGTTCCGGTATCTCCCTTAAGCTCAAGAAGTGCAGCTTCTTCCGACCGAAGGTGCACTACCTGGGGCACGTCATCTCCCCAGGCAAGTTGAGCGTGGCCGATACGGCGGCCGACGCTTTCAAGACGTTCACGTTCCCGAGGACGTTGACGCAAGTGCGCTCGTTCCTCGGGGCTTGTAACGTATACCGCCGATTCGTTAAGGGGTTTGCTAAGATTGCGCGCCCTCTGACCGACATGACGCGCAAGGATTCGGATCCCGATTTCCATAACCCCACGGAGCTGCAAATTCAGGCGTTCGAGAACCTTAAGAAGTGCATGATCGCTCCGCCGATCCTCGCGTTGCCCCGGCATGGTCGTCCGGACATGATAGACACCGACGCGAGTGCCTACCAACTCGGCTGCACCTTACTTCAGGAGCACGAAGAGCCGAACGACTGGCGCCCCGTGGGGTATTGGTCGTACTCACTGTCCGATAGTGAGCGCAACTACAGCGCTACCGAACGCGAGTGCTTCGCCGTAGTGTGGGCCGTCCGCACACTACGGCCGTACGTAGAAGGCACGAAGTTCACCGTACGGACGGACCATGACGCCCTCCGTTGGCTCATGTCCCTCACCGAGAGTTCCGGAAGACTCACCCGGTGGCGGCTACGTCTGGCTGAATACGATTTCACCATTCAGTACCGCCCCGGGCGCGTGCATCAGGTGCCCGATGCCCTGTCACGCCTCGTGTCGCCTCGTGTCGTCGATAACCCTCGCCCCACCGTCGAGGTGGATGACGACATCCCCACTTTCGACGGGGCACGACAGTGCGAGACGTATCGAACGAGCTCGCGGACCACGCTTGTACCGCGAGCTGTGATCATCAGGCCGTCCATGTCTTCGTAACGACACGGAAGCAAGCCGAAGCCCGAACAAGGTCGCGCGTACGGACGCGCGACGAACCGAGAGGCGACGACGAAGCCCCCGCTCTCCAAGGACCCAATTCGTTTTGGGAGGAGAACGACGAGTTCGACGCCGTCGACATCCAGCGCACCGAAGACCCCGAGGCTGGCGCGCTCGGCTCCCCGGTCGCCCCACCGCAGGACGACCTTCCAGCCCCTCTCACGATAGAGGAGATAGCCGAGGAGCAACGCGTGGATGACTTCTGCCAAACCGTTTTGGCACGACAGTCAGAGTCCCGAGACTCCGCGTTCTTCGAGGACCACCAAGGGGTGCTCGAACGGAGACACCGCTTCGACCCTGATATCGTTCAAGTGGTGGTACCTCGGACGCTCCGCGCCAGGCTCCTTCGCCTGTGCCACAACCCGGCCATCGCGGGGCACCCGGGCCAGAACCGTATGTACTACGCACTTCGACGCGAGTACTACTGGCCCCACCTGGCTGCAGACGTCGCAGCCACTGTGCGAGGGTGTCGAACCTGCGCGATGAACCGGGTGAAGCTGAGGAAACATCTCAATCGATTGAGGTTGTTTCCAGCAACGAGGCCCCTCGAGAGCCTCGCGATCGACATCTTGGGGCCGCTCCTCAAGACGAAGACAGGAAAACGGTTCCTGCTCGTGATTACGGACCGCTTCAGTAAGGTAACGCAAGTCGTTGCGCTCCCCACGATAACAGCGTACACGATCGCAGATGCGTTCTGCGACTCGTGGGTGTTCAAGTATGGCGACCCTCGCATGTTGCTTTCGGACAACGGCCCTCAGTTTAATGCCAAGTTCTTCCACAGCACGTGCCGCGTCCTGGGGATAAAGAATTTGTACACTTCGGCGTACCATCCCCAGACGAACGGGCAAGTCGAGCGATATAACCGAACAATCGCCTCGATGCTGCGGAACTACGTGGGTGAACACCAGGACTACTGGGATGTGTACGTGGGGCCGCTTACGTATGCGTACAACTCCCACGTACATCGCACCACACGCACCACGCCGTTTGAGCTCGTGCTCAGCAGGCCACCGCCGGAGTTCTCTCTCCGACGGGCGGACGGCAACGCCCCCCCTTCCGATAGGGGGAACCAACGTGCCGAGTTCCTCAAGACCTTGGACTCGACTATCCAAAAGGCCTACGGGAGCCTGCGTCGGACGCAGGCTCGCTACAAGCGCGACTTCGATAAGCGCATACGACGTATTAATTCCCCGCTCCGTCCCGGAGAATACGTATATCTCAACCCCACCGATGGGGCTAAGACATCAAACAAGCTCGCTTCGCCCGCTGTCGGACCCTACCGCGTGCTCGCCAATGACCGCCGAACCATCACGATCGATCGTGATGGGGTCACCAAGCGAGTCTCCGCCGACCGCTGCGTGTACGCGCCGTCTCCGATAGACGCGCCACGAGCAAGTACGACGACCCCGCGGGACCTCGCCGATAAGGACACCGCGGGAACGCAGTATGCCGTCGAACGGCTATTGAGACATCGAGTCATGGAAGACGGAACTACGGAGTTCCTCATCAAGTGGGCGGATTACGACGCGCCCACTTGGACTGCGCGGACTCACGTCCCGGAGGAGTTGGTGTCTCGTTACGCCCAACGGCTCCGGAGACGTACCCGCAGAGACCTCACCCAAACCGTGAACGCGGACGTTCACGCTTAAGGGGGGGGCCCTCAACCGCTCCTTCGCGGATTAACCCCAGCCTGCACGAACAGACGAAAAGGGGAAGCGAAGGAGGACGGCTGACTCTATCGGAGGGTCACAGCCGGGGACGTGTTCACGTCAAGTCGTCTTGACTTCTCGGACGTCAGGGACGCGAGACATAATAACAGGACAGTACGAACTGCCTGAAAAAATGTTCAGCCCTCGTAATGACCGACATTACGAGGACTGCAAAACCCCGTTCGGAGCGGAAACGTCGGACGACCCCCCCCCGAACAGGATTGCCGGCCGTTTCGTTAAGTCCGGCAACCGCGGCGAGGAGACGACCGACGAAAGAGGCGAGCACTAGCGGAGCCACGGGAGCCCTTTGCCGGGCGGAGGAAGCGACCAAAATGCCCTCCTCTAAGGTCGGGGTACCCCAGAAGGGGGAGGCTCATGTCGAGCCCTCAATCCGCACGATAACCGGACGAACGATCGGATCATGACCCCATCCATATGGGTGGTGTGCGAGAAAACGCGCGAGACACTTCAAAACCGCCGCCGGGACATACCCCGAAATAAGGGAAATTACGGGGTATGAGAACGAGCGACACCGGAGCCGCACGCCACGCAGCAACACCGGCTCGCGTCAGCCCTAAATTACTCCGCCGCCGGCCTCTGAAAATAACGGAAAATTATCAGGGGCAATTACACCCGCACGTGCATAGCACACAGGGGTACTGTGCGCCATGTGCCAAGCAAGAGCGAAACCGGACGACGCTGCCCGACGGTACAACAAATACTCGCGTGAAGGTACACACGTCCGCCCCCTCACCAGAAGGGAGGAAGGAGCGAGCTCGACGGGGGCGCCGCATCGAGCGGGCGCCACGCAATTTCGACACCCACGCACACCAAGGTGACCGAACGACTCGCCCTCCCCGTCTCCCCGTCTCCCCGTCACGCGTCCGACCGCGGACGGGTTGAGCGACGGGTCCGAGCCGTGCTACCGCCAGCGACGACGGGCCGGGTTGCTACGGTAGAGGAGACGACGAGCGCACGCTACCCTTGCGCTTGCCTGCGAGCGGCGACGGAGAACGCCAACTCACGGTCACTGACGCTACTGACCCCTCCATTGCGCTACACGTGCGCCGCGCCGACCCCCGTCGAATACGGAGAACAGGTCGCCCCGGCAAGGACGAACCGGAACGACCGACTGCCGGGGACCGAGGTAGCGCGAGGGCGTGGAACGCCGACGCCCCGAAGTCGTGACCGCGCCGCCGCCACGCTCCACACAGACGGCGTCACGGATCCGTCAGGAGAAGCATCGAGGAGGGGACATGGCCGCTCTCGTGAGCGACCATGCCCCAAACTCCACGCATTCCGCGAAAGGATAGTACGACTCCGTCCGGAACGGATGGTACGAGCGTATGATCATACTAACGAATAGGTGTCAACGCTTTCGGACGAGCAAGGAGGAAGGCCCCTGCCAGCGAGCACGAAGAGGGACCGCGGGGCACCAGACGCCCCGAGACAGCGTCAGAAGGTGCGCGAATCCGCCCCGAATGGGAACCGAAAGGGACCCCGGTACGCGCGACCCCGTGACGCGGGTTCGGCATGACCCGGACGCCACGGGATGGGGGGAGGTCCGGCAGAAACCACCCCCATCGAAGGGCGCGAGAGACCGCGGACCCCGAGGCGACTAACGTGACAAGCTTCTCTACTCGCCCCTCCCCTCGGAATCGAGGGGTGAGTAGGAGCGACGTCGCCAGGCGCAACCTCCCCTGTCTCGAGGAGGAGAGACCCCGTCCGAGGTTTGTTAACGATGATTAACGAGGAAGGAAACAAAAGTGCGGAGCCGAGCGACTCCCTTATTCAAAGGCCCCCGGTACGGGCGAGATACTGCGGGTCAGTGAGCCGGTTCCGCGCGTCGATGCGCCACCTTGTACATGCGGGCGCGTATGGCCGCCCTCGTTACGAGGGCGGAGAGTCCGACCACTCTTCGGCATACCGCTCCGGTAAGGGCGAAGGAAGAAAACGGCGACTACCGAATGTCGGGAAAAGGGGACCAGGAAATGCCTTAAGGGCTTTACGGAGAAAGCGGGCTAACAAAGGACGCGCAGGGAGCGCCGATAGACTGGACCGATCAGCGCTCCGTCCCGTCGGGGAACGCGAGCGGCTCGGAAGCCCGCCCGCTCGAGGGGCAGTAGCTAGGGTGCGACGGTACACCCGCCTCCGTCTCGTGAAGCGGTGGAAGGGCGACTACGCCATGCGTTGTCCACCCGCGAGCTGGGTTGACCGAAGTCGCGGGTTCGTCGGCCATCGAAGAGCCGAGCTCGCGACTCTGGTAAGGGTCTCGAAGACCCTGGCGTGGCACAGGGCCAGGAAGGCTCACGGCCGACGGGGCGACACGTTCGGCCCTGAGGGCGTCCCGCTCGCCGCGGTATCTATCGCAATCGGCCGCCGCGCGCCGGAGACCACTCGCCTGTAGGGAGGACGACTCTCGAAGAACCTTCAGCTCATCCTGAGAGCCGCGGAGCTGCTCCGCGAGGGAGTCACGCTCTGCGGCAAACGCCTGTCGTTCCGCCCCGAGACGGCGCGCTTCGCTGCTACGTTCTACATACCAGCTCGTGAGGGTACGGAGTAATCCCTCTACAGTCCATGCCCCATCGACCAGACTCCCCAGGGCGCGAGACAACCTGGGGATTGCGGTGAGCTCGTCCCGAGCTAGGTCAAGGGTCAACGCGGTGTTCCGTTGGGCACCGAGGCAACCGACGGAGCCAAGAGAAGGCAGAGGGGGCAACGAGAACCCCGACGCAGTATCGTGACCCGCCTCGGGAAGCACCGACGGCAAGCTCACCCTGGCCAACGCGATTGCGGGAAGCTCGCCGTCCAGGTCACGATACCGCTTCCGACGCGCCTTGCGCGCCGTAGACCCGACGCCTCCCTTGCTTCGGGACGGGCCCGCGGTGGGGACGCTTGGACGGGCCACGAAGGAGTCGCTCCGATGGTCATACGCGAGAAAGAGGCTCCGAGTCCCTGTCGTGTAGTCCGTCCAAGGACGACGATTACGTTCGGGCACCGCACCGGCGCGGTGCATCAGGTCTAGTACAGAGGAGTACGACCAGGCCACACACGGTGAGCCACGCTCGAGAGGATGCATGGCAACGTCCGGAAGGGATAGCGCCACTCGCCCAAGGAAGGAGAGTACCCCCACGGGTTGCATGAAAGCACGCCCGTGGAGAGAGACCTCATTCATGAAGGCGTCACCGAGACACCACGCCCATTCTCGCTCTACGTTGTACGTGAGGTAATCGACAACCGGGTGCTTCGGGTCACCGCAGGCGAAGCCGAAGTGCTTCAAGGCGTAGGGGAGTAACGGGTGAACTCCCAACGAGGGGAGCGACTCCCCTACGACCGGCGCAAGCTCAGGGAAATCGTTTCTCGACAAGCCCGGGGAGAACGAGGCGGACGGGAACACGCGCCCGTCCTCTTCCCCGCGGTGCCGGTAAGTCGCCCAATCGTTGGGCGCCAGGGCAATGTGGTGAATCCGCATGAGGGAACATGCGGACTTCTGGAGGGCCGCTCGCGCCTTAGAGCAAGTGCGCGGACGGGGGCCGACGTAGAGCCCGGTGACCTCCGGGAGAATGAAGCCAGGGGGACCACGGGGGCCCCGGTGGAAGAGGTACGCCGACATCTGGTCGACATACTCGACCTCTTCCAGGCAAAAAGCGAAAGTCTTATCACTAGGAATCTCGTCGGGTAGTTGGTAAGGAGCGCCACCGCCCTCGGCGAGGAGGCGACCCAGCGCCAAGGAGGCCTCTTCGGTCAGCCCTCCTTCGTATATGGACCGAATTCGTAGAAGGTCAGGACGTAGGGACTCCCTTGACAGCAGCTCGCCCACTGTGACGCTCGCCCGCGCATGGCGTCGCCACGCGTATGTCAAGCGGCCGAGCGGTAGCGGGATTGACCGCTCCAAGGGCACCCCCAGCCACCTCGTGGAGGTGTTGGATGCCTCCCTCTCTCCGCCCTCGTCGAGGCGGGGGGCAGCGCGCGGCGCACTGGGATGCCGGCAGCTGCCAAAGGCCCCATGCGAGCCCTCCCCGGGGTAGTACGGGCCACCGCGGGGCCCCGTCACGAGGTCTCCACCGGAGAGGCCGACCGTGTCGTCAACACGCTCAGGTCGAAGCGGCACCGAGGCCCCAGTCACCGGACGAGCATCTGGCGGCGGGATGATGGAAGGCGGGGGGCATAACTCGTCGGACACGGTAGAGGCGCGACCCCCCCGGGACTTCCGGAAAGGACGCGGAGGCCACCATGGCGGGGGAGCCGACGAATCGGCACCGGCGGAAGGTAGCCCGGATGCACCTCCCTCCTCGACGGAGGTGGGGTCCTCAGTGGTCAAGGGGCAGACAACCGGCGTGTCCGATCCACTGCCAGGCGGGGGCAGAGGGAGCGAGGGACCGCCCCGAGAAGGGATGAGGGACGACGTAGGGAGACACGGGACGCGCGAACCGAGTACGCGACTGACAGAGTTGACGAGCCCGTGAGGAAGGACTGGAGAGGGAGCCGACCGAGCTGAGGCCGGATGAACGAGGACGGACTCCCGCGACGGGGGTAGTAGGGTGATGTCGAGAACCAGCCCGGAGGGCACGCGCAGGATCGCGCGCCGGAAAGGGGGCAGGGGTGACGGAGTGACGACGAATTCGTCGTCCCCAGAAGCGGAGGAGGAATGACCTGCGCGCGCGTAGGGAGGTGCGAGACGGAGCACGGAGGATAGCGAGCGGGGAGCAGAGTCGACAGGGAGAGCGGAATCGACCGTATAGACGGCGTGGCCGGACATGTTGTCCCCTCTCTACAAGCACCCGTGGACGCGGACGTCCCCGCTTAATGGGGGGGCCGTGTAGTATAACCCCCCCCCCCGGGGTTTTAATTTAGATTAGATCAACTCAGAATCGGATCGGTTACTGTAGGGCTCGATGCTCTACAGTCCCACCACGTCTACCCCCGAGTACAGGGGGCGCACGTGTACACGTGTACGCGCGGGACCGAAGAGCGCGCGCACACGTGTACTGTCAGCCCCGATGGCTGACAGTATTACAGTGTCGACCGACCGCTACAGTACATCGGTACTGTACTATTATGATAGGTTATTATGTACATTAAATATGGAGCGGACCGGCGGCGGTGGAGGAGGACAAGCACGGACTTGTCACCCACCGACCGTCAAGGTTCGACTTCCCGCTTATTCTAAGGTAGCGCTCGCTAACTACCTTAGAGCGGCACCGAGCGCGGGTTGAGGACGCGCGCCGTACGCCCACGAGTCGGCTCCGCCTCCGCCCGTCGGTACTGGATCGTTACCCAGTACCGCGCCGGGGCGTCGAGGCGTCGAACCGCTCGCGCGTACCGGCGTCCTCCCCGTTCCAGCTCTACCACGCTACCCGGGCCCGCTGCCCGGTGCCGTTAGCTGGTGTCCTGCTTCACCCCCGTCTTCCCGATCGGACGGGGTCTCGGTCGAACTGTGCATACACCCCTATCGCTGGGGGTGTTTATGCTACAGTAACCGTGTAGCAACGCTACTACCGACGTGTTGCCCGATGCCTAAAAACACCCTCACCAGCGCGATCGCAATCGCGGTAGGTGGTACCAACTCTGTCTTATACAGTAAGACCTTCCACGGAGGCGTCGTTGCAACAGCCTTCCGACGGAACTTGAAACAGTAGCAGCGCTACACAACGTGTTGCCCGATGGCTAAAACACCTACACCGGATCGGTCGCAACCAACTCCAGTGGAACCAACACAATTAAGGGAAATATAGAGATAGAGGTATAAAAGAATAGGGAAATAAAGGAAAAATAAAAGGGAACCCCCGAGCGCAAAAAATAACGTAATCTGTGGTAAAAGGGAGAGTCTTGGGAAAGACGGACTTCGACCAAGGCGATATTCAACTCTGGCAACTCGGGTTACCTTTACTGACTTGGTGGTTGGAGGGTTAAGGTATATATCGCCCCGCCGGAGTCACTACAGTAGCTCGCGGCGCTAGATCCTAGATCTAATCTAGTGTCAGCAAAATTAATGCCAACTAAATAACTAAATAAAATATTTAAAAATTAAAACTGTGCAATTATTCACACGTGTGTCCCCCAACCCGGACTACTTTTCATATCCAAATATTTTCCTTTCTTTTCACCCCTCTTTTCAGGTGCGTATTGCACTACATATCCCCCTTCTGAGCGTCCTTGCACATCGGCTACACTCCTTGATCTCCAACTCCTTCTTCTCTTCTCGACCCCCTACTTTTCCATTCCTGACCGACGGTCTCCGCATGAGCAAGGACAAGACGAATCCCACGTGTCCTCCACCTCCTGAGCTCGCCGGCGAAAATACTGCCCGTCGACGCATCGGTGTCGGCTTCGCGAACAAGTCTCGCGCTTCCGTCGACCTCCTTCCTATACCCCGACGTCCCCCTGATTCGGACGTCTCCGACCCGGCCTCTCATCCAGTTTATCATCCCTCTGGGGTAGCCCGTCACTACCCCTCGCTCGAAGAGCTACAGGACAAAATCATGCACGAACATCCTTCCTTATTTGCCTCGGCCCAGTGGTTCTCCTCCGTAGGTATTCGCGACGTTTCCAAAATCGAACACCAATTCGCCGACGACGCGGGCATGCTTCCCGGTAATCTCCCTGTGCTTGCCATCCGCTCCTTTGACTGGCGAGCCCGTATAGCAGTTCCGACTTCCATCCTACGTCATCCTCCCCCACGGGGCCGTCCCACTCTCTCCCTGCGATTCATGGAGGCCGTATTCGCTCGGCTTGCCATCCCCATTTCCGACACCCTCATACCCTCGTCATACGGTTGCGACACTTGGCGTTGTCGTACAGAGGGCGAACGCCTCTACTTGGACAATCTCATTGATATCACCTTTGGTGACCCTGCCGCCGAGGCGGATCGCCTGTGGCGAAACCGACGTACTGTCACATCCGATGCCATGTTCTGGACCGAACCCATTCTCCCTTCGAATTTCCGTCATTTAAAACGCGGGGGTATTTTCTTCTTTCAGAACAAAGTGCGTTTTGAACGGCGTATTCGGTCTGATACGGGGTACTTCATCGGCTACCAAATGGTAGAGGCGCGCGAGATTTCCCGTCAGCAGTATGCAAGTCGTTACCAGCGCATCCCCTCATGGTGGAGCCAGTACGAGGTGAGTCAAGGCTTTTGGGCTGAAATGGGACCCATACTCACGTACTATGGCAGTTACCTGCGGGATCCGCAACACGGGTTATGGGTGGTCCTCCTCACAGAGTGGTGCATCAAAGTAGCTGCGACCCTCTTGTGGGAGACCTACGATTGCTGGCGCCTGTGGCACCTCCCCGCGAAGCTGATGGCACAAATGCGTCTATTGGACTTCTCTGTCCCTCTGGGTGGCTCTGATTTCAATCGCGAAATACGCTCCCTCCTTGATACGATCGGGGGCGTGGATTGGGACTGTGTCCCTCCGCAAAACTCCTCTCGATCTTTCAATCGCCAACGTCCCTCTTTCTCCCCTGGTCGAAACCACCCAGCCGCGGGCGACTTCGCGTGGTTCAACCCCTGGTCATCGACCCTCTGCTCAGCGTGGGAAGCTCAAACGAGCCGTCGATTCGGAAACCAAACACCGGTTCCCGACGTTACCCCCATCGTCACATCTGACCCCCGGGAGCCCTAGCAACCGTACTGTAGGCGTTCGTAGGCTACCCGCAGGGCGATCGGAGGACTAGGGGTGCAATCGTAGTATTTACGTAGTGTATATGTAGCAGTAGGTACAGCAGGGCGAAACTCTGGGTCAACCGTGCAGTGCTGTCGTATCACATGCGGAGTGCCACCGGAGTAGCATCACCGCGCCGTAGTTCGTGCGGAGTGCCATCGGAGTGGCATTCCCTCATCTCTTCATAGCTCGTCGAAATTCGCAAGTCGGGTGCCGTTATGCACAATTTCCAAGAGTCCCACCCGCCGGTCGACCCCGATCCGAAGAGCGCCGTCAGCTGGATGGCCGTCAGTTAATATTACTTCGCGTGCGACAAGACCGAGGTCGCGGGCCGGTTTCTGCCCAAGGTTACCACGCTGGACGCAGGCTTGGCTCCCGCGTTTGTCGCCGTGAAACACGCGTTCGACCTCGGCCTCGATGTTTGACTAAGCCGCGACGCACCAGTGTGCGCCGCACGCTCGCGATCCTCGTCGTCGGCGGCCTGCTTTACTCCAGCGTCCTTTCCCCCCGCGGCTCACCATGCTACACCCTTCGCCCCCCAAACTCACCGCCGCCTTATCCCCTACCGTCCACCATCGGGCCATGATCCTCCCCACGCGCGTGGTCACCCGCCGTCCAAACACCATCCTGGTCGCCCTCACGCACGGAGACTCCGGCAACCAGCTCTAATCCCTTCTCGAGGCCCTCGTTCTCGCGCGCCACGCTCACCCCGACCTCCTCCTCCCCTCCTTCCTTAGCCGAGAGTTTAGCAAAACTACCACGGAGCGCGTCCTCGAGAAACACGGCGTCAAGTACTGGCGCCTCCGTCGCATGCGGGCCGCCGTCGCCCTGTATACCCTCATCCTGTCCCACTTGCCGCATGTGTGGACCAGCAGCTTCTATTACGTCTACATCTTCACGCGCGCGAAGGCGCCCGACAAAGTCTCCCCCGCCAAGTTGTCGTCCAGGACGAAGCAGGTGCTGCAGTTTTGTTGTACCCGCACGACGACGTCGCCCCGAAAAACCAGGAGGACTGCGCCAAACGCGTGTTTGCAATCACCGCAGTGGAGAGGCCTCCATGCAGATGTTGCACCCCCCCGGTATGAGCTTGGTGAATGAGCTCGTCACGCTTCGCGACCGGCAAACGCTGCCGGCTGCGGAAGAAACATGTCGCGTCCGGCGTGCGTGCTAGTCGACGGACACACGTTTCTGCACAGGGGGCGGGTGGGGCATGAATACTTGTACTCTTTCATGCGCTATGTAGAGCCCGTGACTAGGATTGCGAACATGGCAGCCAGCTGGAACGTCAAGGAGCTTACCGTGCTCCACCTACGCTATGACGAGAGGGCGTGTATGCCCAGGCCAGGGATGGAGGGCAAAGTTTGCATTAGGTTGCTCATAGCTATCAACGAGCCGGACACTGTGTAATGGGCGCCAATGCGGAACTTAGTGGACAAGGTTTCCAAGCTGATGGCGGCGGAGCAGACGCCGGCGCTGTTTTTTGCCGCATCGCCGTACGTGCCAGAGGAGACGGTGACGCAGCTCCGCGAAGCATTCGGAAAGCGGGTGCGTCTGGCGCCGCTCTTGAAACATTCGCTCCTGCATAATGATCAGAACTTTGTAGAGCACGAGCTCGCCGTGAAATGTGGTTGCTTCATTGGCAAGTTTTCGTCGACATGGTCCGGGACCGTTTACTACAAGCACAGGACGCTCGGGTTAAAGACGCATTGGATTGGCGTGCTGTTGGAGAAGAGCAAGACACTGGGCTACTATGCGGAAGAGGAGCGCATTCCGCAGCCAGAGGAATTGGAGGCAATGTTTGCGGTAGCAGGTAAATAGCTGTCGCAGTGACGCGGCCTCGCAGTGGTATGTTTAAAGATGGTAGTCCTGGACCAGTTGCGGTGATGCTTGCCGTCTGATAGAGGTCTCGAAACAGAGAGAGAACAGCTGCAGAAGTAGAGTAGGGCTTGACTAACAATATGAGTGGGGTCTTTCCTGCCCTTTTTTCTTAGATAGATACGGCTCCTTCAGACATGATTCCGTTGCTTCCCCATGAACCACTCAGGGGAGTTTGTCGTGGAGGGAAACCGCCAAATGTGGATGCCTCCAAGTTGCCGCTCGGTTTTTTGCGGAAAGTTTGGGACGGTTTGTTGCCAGAAAGCCACGCAAGCGCCCACACACGCGCCGTCTCCCGTGTGATGCACACCTGTTCCCCTACAAGAGCACGCATTGGCAAAAAACAAAACAAAATCTAGAATAAATAAAACTCTCCAAAAAACTCTGCAAGCTCTCCCCCGTCCCACCCCCACCTCGTCCTCACCCCGCCCTCACGACTTTTCGTCGAAGCCCTCTCCCTTCGACTCGTCTCTCCGTTCTCCTTCCCCCATCTCTTCTTCTGCCCCTCTCGTGGAAAAATACGCCTTCCCCCCTTCTGCACCTTCAATCGTTCCCATTTCTCCACTATCTTCCTCTCGCAATCTAACCTTCTTGGCCCCTCCGATCTCGCCACTCACGTTTCGTTAACTACCTGCCCATCGCCCCGTACGTTCCAGCCGCCTGCCCCCATCCTCATTGCACGCAACGCATTTTCGCTTCGTCTTCCTACGCTTACCTTCCCACTCCATCTCTATTCCACTACCCTAACGCACATGTTTCTTCCACAAACGAGCAATTCCACACGACTTCTATCCTTCCCTCCTCCGCTTACGTCTCACCACTCGAGTTACTTTTCCGGCTTGCGCGGCGCGGCGTGTAACAAGCACACCCTGCAAACCTCCCTTTTGCGCCCATGTATTCGCCTACACCGGCTATCCAAGCTTGATCCCTCCGCCACTGCAAACACAATCAACCCTTAATACCGCGCTCTCTATCTTGCCTTCCGCAGCGCGTTTCGTCTAACTCTATTGTTGCCCTCGCTACATGCATCGTGTCGGACTACAAATACCCCTGCAGCATCTCCAGGTCCCCCTGGAGATGCTGCGGGGGTTATTTCCCTACCCAAGCCGATGCCACCCATGCGTCGCACATGAACAGCGCGAAAGAGGCCGTCTCGTTTCGGATCGGCGTCTTTCCAAAGCGCTGTATATGATCGCGAACGCGCCCTGGACACCTTTGAACATGTCCTCAACGTCAACCCCACCGACATTGGCGCCATGACACCGGCGGGCGCCGTCCTCGCGAAGAAGGAATGCTACCCGCAAGCTCCTCAAGCACCAAGCCCCGGGCGATCTAGACACTATGGTGCGTCCACCCCCCGTTGCACCCCCGCTAGCTCTACCCCAGTCTCAAATCTCACACCAATTTCCTCCCCCCACCCGCCCACCAGGAGCCGCTCCCTCTCTCCGAAGCCGTACTGCGCGACGCCGTGGCTGACCGCGCCTCCACAGCTGCCGCAGCCAAGTAGCTGCTATCCACCACCTCACCGCAAAACGCACCGCCCGCCGCATAACATCGCTCATCGCTACATCGTCCCGATCGCCGCCTGGACTTTGGCCTGCACGCTCGCCACCTCTCCGCGCACCTCGCCAACCAACAGCTCGCACTCTTCCAAACCCTACGCTCGCGCGCGTTGCATGCAAGACAAGTATCTCACTAAGTGAGTTACGCGCCCGCATTCCACGCCGCAAACCACAGCCTCGCCGCGCACCCAACTCACAGTCGGCAGCCCCGCGAACCGCTGCAGCGTTCGCTCGACCTGCGAAAGCCGCTCCTCGCCCTCTATGAGCCTTCTCCCCATCTCCGCCACTTTCTCGTGCCTGCAGCCCTCCTGCACGCCTTCGCGCCGGAATAGTAAGTCCATGGCTTTTATCAGTATGAGTCTCGGCGTTCTGCGAACAGCAGTGTGTGCGGTATTGCGGTCGCGGCAAGTTAATAGCATTTGTATGTAACTGTGAATCGCGTGGGGGTGCGTGTTGACAATAGAGGAGATGCACGGTGACGATGGAAGAGATGTACTGTGAAAAGGATCGGTGCAAGGTGCAAGTGTGATGGTAGGGAGGTAGATGATATGAATGGTAAATATACTTGGAACGGAGGACACGTTGGAATAGATACAGTAAACGAATCGGAAGTTGACAATTGCAGAACGTACAGTGGAAGTCCCTGCGAGTAGAAAGCGAGTAGAAAGCAAACACTTGGCTTGCCCTTCTGGGGCACATAGGGGGGCTCATTTGCAGTGCACCCGCAGTGCGCCGTAATTTGTACGCAGTAGGGTCGTAATGCCACTGTGGGTCACTCCCAGTATCAATATGGATTCCACGTGTGGGGAGCACAGTGCCCTTGCTGCACCCCACAAGTACTACGGGTATCCTACGGAGGCACTGCACGGGACGTACTGCGGTGGCACTGCGTTGGGTTTACTAGGGGAGCTTCACGTATGCTCCCGTCCTTCCTCTCCAATTCCTCCTCGATCGGCTGTCCCTGCTTCCCCGCGCGCAGCCCTAGCCTCCCCATCCTCGTCAAAGGTGCCCTCAGCTGTCGAAATTCTTTCGGCAGGCCACACCGAAACATTGTCGGTAAGGGAAGTGATATCCTCCCCCCCGTCTCCAACAAGTTCCAAAAATACCCACGACTTCACGGGCGTATACTGTGCCTTGCTCCGTGCTCACGGTGTTGAGGAAGAGGCTCTGCAAGGATCCTCGATTGACGACCTGCGAGTTTTAGCTCGTCTCGTGTCATCACTTCCAAAGGGCAAATCCTTTGGCAACCCTCCCGTCTGAGCTGACGGGCGCGACACTTCCCTCGTGATAGCTTGTCGCATCTCTATCCTGCCTGCGTGACGCTGAATTTGGGACCTCGTCATGTCGCCTTTGATCCGTAAATTGAATTTTCCGGCGTGCTCCTTCGTCCCTTCGTTTCCTCCTCTTTTTCTCATTGATGTCCACCCCGTCGTAATCACGGTGGCACCATTATACCTCCTTCCTCCTTCTCTTCACCTCGCTACTTCCTCCTCTTGTTCTCTTTTCTTTTCTTGTTCTCTGCGTACCGTCACTGCGGTCGTACCCCTCTTTTCACCAACTTCCTCCTCTTTTGCATTTTCAATTTTCCCTTTCCTGATTTCCCTATGTTTCCTTCTCTTCAATCCCTCCTCTTTATCCTTGGCGATTTTCCTTCCTCTGCTCACGCGCCCTTTTTACCTCTTCAGATTCCTCGCTTACCTCCTCTTTTCCCTGTTCGGGCTTACTGTCGCCGACGGCTGTCCGCAATCTCCATCGAGCGGGTAGGAAATACCTGAGAAGTTGCGAAATGAGAAGTGCTAGTTGACGTGCAGACCCGAAAAAATCTCAACCCGCAGTTCCTCCTCTTTATATTTTTCCTGCGTCTCCGCAAGGTACACGCCCTTGAGAGTACGCGTTTATCTTCATCGCTGGAATCTGTGGCTCCTGTTGCCTCTAACAAGGCTCCCCTCTTTCATTCCCGTCAGGCGGTTCCCTTACTCGCCCAGTTATCTCGTCGAGGAACATATTAATTCGTGATTAGGGGTTCCCTCTGTCCAACGAACCCGCCTCGTTCAGTATCCCCTGCGATAGCTTCGATCCTGCGTCTCATCTCCTTTGTACTTTGAGTGCGAATCCTCATGTCGCCTCGTGAAATCGGAACATCTGTGGGCGTGTGGGTCTGTGACGATCTGTTCTCGTCGGAGTGATGTCATCAGAGTTCATCAGTTTTTCGGAGGGAGGTTCGGGACTCATGCTAGCTGTCCCTTCACTGAGCTTTCGTCGCACACAGCTCGGCTTCTTTCGAACGTCGCAACCAACCCTCTGTGATCGAAAAGATCTTTCGTGATAGGTTTTCCGCACTACCGGGCGTTGTCTCATATCCGTGGCACTGCATACCGCTGCTGTGTAGGGTTGTTGGCTCGGCGTTCATTCAGTTAACGGTATTCGTCCCGTTTTCCGATCCTCTTTCTACGACTGGCGTCCTCCATGACGTGATAACACACGCTGCTCACGAATGCGTTCCGACCATTATCAGCGTCTATTCGACTGGTCGTTAATTGCGAGCGACCCACGATGTGGACGCCCCAATTCGGAATCATGAAAGAATATCGATTTTAAAGAACTTCGCAGTGGTCATTCACGTAGTGGCGTTCCGGATTTCCTTAGTCATCGACCGCCTCTTACTGTACATCTTCCAGTAGCGATGTCACACACTCGGCGAGTGCGCACTTCTCTTCCTCTCGTGCGATGGACGTCCATCCCTTCTTCCGCGTGTCTCCAATTATTTGTTCAACTCCGCGCGTCTTGCGTAGCGGTCTTGACGTCCTGGCTTATCGCCCTCCCAACGGGGGGGGTGTCTCGTCATGATCGACATCCTGTCGGTCGTCCTTAATGTCGATGTCGCAGCGTGGGGTTGTGTTAGGCCTTCACAACAAGAAGTGAGATAAAAATAAAAATGCACCGGAACTTAGGGCGAAGAAAAAAACCATAGCAACGCAGTAAGAGGGTCAATGGGCGAGACAGTAGAGGGAATAAAGGAAGGATGTCATTTCGGTAGTTCGCCTGGGGTAACAACGAGAACGTGAGCTTGACGTCGTCAGTCGCGTCGAACCACAGCTCGGTCATGGATAAGGAGCTCCTCGATCGACGATCTCTCTACTCCGGAGTTGCTCTCCTCTCCTTGGTGCGCCGGATCGTTCTTGTTGGAAGATGGCGCGAGACTCCCGATTGCCCCCTCAATGAGACGTCGCAAATCGGTCCTCGTTGATGTGAGGATTACCATTTCTCTGTTCTCTCTTCTCCAATTTTTTCTTTTTTTCTCTCAGCTGCCTTCAACAAGGAGGCGCGTCGCGAGAACGGGAGTCCGGGGTCTTAGGCAGGGGTTCAGTCGCCCTTGGCGTACGTACGGAACTCATTGTACATGGCCATGCCGACTTCGGCATTGGGTCTTGCGCGACGGCTCACGACGGTGTGATCGGGTGACCTGGTGTACTTGTGTCATGGGCTGTAGCCAGCGCCCCTCTGTTTTCGTGGGACCAACAAGTACGGTTTCCCCCTAGCTTTGTCATTAAATTTTCGAAGGTTACCCCCTTGGTCCATTTTCGGCTGTTACCGCTCATCCAGCGTTTCTCTGACGACCTCCATGTATTTTCTTGATTAAATTGCGCATCACGAGGGCGGATCTCTGATCCAAGCGCCCTGTCTCGTGCGCGTGATCGTGTCTCAGGAGTTATCCGACCTCAGCCTGAGACTACAGTAAATTTTCGTTTTCGTGGTACGACTGCGGCGGCTCGTGCATTCCGGTGAGGGAGGTTTTCAGATGAAATCGCCTAAGTCCTTTTTTTCCCTGCTCTGGCTTGGGGGTGTTGTCGACGGGTAACGTCGCTCTCCTTCTTGGACATCTCGTACGGGACAGTCGGGTCCCCCTTTTCCTTGTTTGCCTCTTCGCGTGGCGGCGGGTACGGACTGGCGTGTGCTGTTTGTACGTTTTCTACGTACCCAGCGCTTCATGCGCTCGACCCGTCACTCCTCCCTCTTTGTCTGCGTCGTCTCGTCCTTTCTGCACTACTGCAGCGTTTCCCGAGGCCATCGTGATGGCTGTTCTCGACTCCCTATAACGTCTCTCGCTCCCCAGACAAGCCCAGCTTGCCATGTACCGTGGAGGACGTTCTTCCTTGTAACTCGGCCGTATCCTCCTTCTAATGCCCGATATACCCGCTGATCGACGTTCACAGGACGCGTTCGTACCTCTGGACCTCCAAGGTGAACGAAACAAAAGAGAACGCAAACAAAAAAAATAATACAACAGAAAACATAGTAGGGCATAGCTGCGGATCGGTGGGTGCGTCGCGCGTATGCCAGAAGTACTACAGGGACGTCAGTGTTAGTCGCAATCGACGCGTCGTTGCTTACGTCGTGGAGGGAAAATGCTTGTCCTTGTCGCGGGTTTGCCTCGGTTAGTAATTATTTCTGCTCGACAAGCCTCTGTATCGGGGCTTGCGGAGCTCCGTCAAGGCGACTGGTGCGTCCCCTTGTGATTCTCCCTTCCCGTCAATCAACAATATCCCCTGTTGCGGAGGGGGGGTGGGGCTCCTCCCCCTCCAGACTCTCCCTTCAGTTTTCCCGTCTCGTGCACACTGTGCCTTTCCCGTCGGATACAGTCTTCTCTTGGTCGAATCGACCCGCGATACCTCGCATCTCCTCCCTCGTCGTAGCTTACTTGTCTTGACAAGGCCCCCGCAGCGGTTCCTTCTTCCCTTTCTCATGGCACTAGCCTTCGTCTGGTTGTTGCAGACTCACTGATCGACTTGCGCCAGTCAAAGTCGTGTCCTAGACAACGACAGACAAAATAAACATAACATAACAAAACAAACGCGCACAAAAACGAACAACCAACTAAACCGAAACAATGAAAAGAGGTGTTGAGAAGGGAAGGGGGGTTGACGTTGTAAACTAGTAAGTACGCTGATCGTCAGTAAACGCGTCGTGGCTCTGTCGTTCGCAACTGTCGGGTGAACCGTGTTGTCTCGTTGGGACGTCGACTCGTTCGGCTATCTCTCGTTCCCAACCCTACTCGTTGCCCTCTCTGCTCCGCTTGGTGGCTCTCCATAAAACGCGGGTTGCGCGGGGGTTGGGGGTCAGTCTTAAATCCACACTGCTCCCGTCCCTAAAAAAGGCACCTCCTGCCCGGCGAGCGCGCGTTGCACCTCGCTCATCCTTGTCAACTCTCCGTGAAGCGAGTTGGACGGGGCTGCCGGCGACGGACGTGTTCTGCTTCATACGTAATTGGTAGTCGCGGGTCGCGATCTGACTTCGATATTTGTGCGGTCAGCACTGGCTAGCAACAGTAACTGAGCGGGCAACCGGCGATTTCGGGCGGCCATCCTCAATTTTGATTAGGATTTCGGGGGAGGACTGGTGCTCATTTCTCATACTGTTCATTCAACAATCCCCTCCCGGCATTTCTCTAGTAATTCTGGGATAATTTTCGCTCCTCCTCCGTGCGGACTCCTGCTCTCGATCTTAAGTTCACGTGTGGGCTTCGGTGACGCGTTGTCATTCAGGCGAGCGTAACACCTCATCCGGGGGTATGGTGACATTCCCCATTTCTCAACGACGCGGCATGCATCGCTTCCTCAAACTTCTGACTTCTCTGCCGGCTCTCCTCTGCATTCTTTCTTGACAACAGCTATCCAGGTACTGCGTGCGCGACTTGCGCTGGCAAGGGCAACCGTTTCCTTCGGAAATACGTGACGGCCGCATTGCGGAGTAACCGCTCAATGGGCTCCCACGTCGCGTCCTCGGACGCATAACCGTACCACCTTACTTTGAGAATTAATTTCTCCTCGTCGTAGCCGTGGTCCACGATCTTGTCGATCACGTATTCCGTGTTTTCCGTTTCCTCTCCTTTCTCTGAACTGTTTCTTTCCCCCTTCTGAAGATCTTCCAACTCATCCTCTTCTCTGGACTTTCCGAAATCGCGTAGGTCTGGAGATGTCTCCGCTGTCGGCGCTTGACTAACTAGATTGTCCTGGTCCCCTGACGTAGGCGCACGGGTGTGAGGACATTCCTCGTCCTCCATTACCTCTCCTTCTTCGTTTAACTCCGATTCTCCCAGGAACTGTAGCGCTTGGCGTAGGCCAGTTATCGGCGCATAGTCCATCGGGCTTGGGGCTAACTCCACCCTGTCTCGCGATACGCGTTCTTCCTGATCGCCAATGGCAATGACTACCGTATGTTGATCCGATCTTTTAACCTGATAAGGTCCTGTGGCGACTTGTGCCAGCTTATGTTTTGATTCGCTAGCCGTGCCCTGCTCCTTCCGGAGGAACACGTAGGACCCCGGCCGGATCTCATACTGCGGCTTGCGAAGGCGTGCGTCGAAATTTCGCTTGTACCGGGCTTGTTCCTTCCGAAAACTCCTGTCGGCGCCTCGCCTTAGGCTCTCCAACCACGACTGCCATTTCAGGTAGTATGCTCGTGACGAGCTAAAGTTCTCCAAAGTTGGTTGCGCTTGTAACGCAATGCTTCTCGGCCCCCGAGCTAACACCAGCTCGAAGGGCGCCATGTTCGTAGTTCGATGAACTTGCGTGTTGTACGCGAACGTCACGGCGTCGCTAAATAGGTCCCAGTCCTTCGGATGTTCTCCAACATATTTTCGCAACGCCGAAGTCAGCGTGCCGTTAAACCTCTCAACTTGGCCGTTGGCTTGCGGGTGGTACGTAATCGTGAACACATTGCGTATGCCGAGAATTCGACAGACGTTCTGAAAGAACCGGGCCGTGAACTGTGTTCCATTGTCGGACAGCAGCTTGGCCGGCGGTCCGTACACGAATACCCAATGGTGAACGAAGGCTTGTGCGATGTGCGCAGCTGATATCTTCTTCAACGATACGGTTCGTACCAGTTTCGAGTATCGATCGCTGATCACGAGAATATACCTATTTCCTCGTTTAGTTGTAATTAGCTCGCCGAGGATGTCGATGGCGACAAACTCCAGCGGAGCTTTGGGCGGGAACAGCTTCATTTCCTTCGTGTTTCTTCTTAACTTCACCCTTTCCCGCGCACATGCGGCGCAATTCTTCGCGACTGCATAGCAGTCTAGGGCCATCGTAGGAAAATAAAAATATCTTCTCAATGTCTTGTAAGGTTTCCTGCCTCCGGGGTGGCCTGCCAATTTTGCGTAATGGCTCAACCCTAGGACGCGGTCCCTTAACGATTGTGGTATCACCACTTGTACAAACTCCGCCGCGGTACGGCATAGAGTTCTTTCGAGTTCCTCGGTCTTCATACTGAATTTTCTCACCTTTCCGGCGTCCATTTCTTCCTTGATGCGGTTGCAGAAGGGGTCGACGGCTTGCTCGCGAATGAGCTCCTCCGGAGTGACAGCTTGGAATTGATCGAGGCGCTCAGGGGCGGTTCCCCCATCAAGAGCGAGGATGTCGTCTAACGCGTCGAAACTGTCCTCGTCCTCCACTGTTCCCTCGGCCGGTTCGGCCATAAAGCATGGAATTTCGTCGTCGATTTCGTCGACGGTTTCTCCTGCGGTCCGTAATCTTGACAGGGCATCAGCTTGGCTGTTCGCCTTGCCCTTCCTGTACTTGATTTCGAAATCAAATTCCGAGAGGCGGAGCCTCCATCGGATTAATCTCCCGCTGGGGTCGGTTACCTTCATCAACCACCTCAATGAGGCGTGGTCGGCATGCACAATGAAGTGCTCGCCATATAGATATGGTCTTTGAGTCTGTACGGCCCAAATTACCGCTAGACATTCTTTTTCTGATACAGAATAGTTTCTCTCGGCTGCGGCTAACGTTCTTGAAAAGAACCGGATGGGTTTACGTTGCGCATCCGGATGCGTTTGAAATAATGCAGCTCCGATTTGATAGTCGCTTGCATCGGTGTCTACCGAGTATGGTAGGTCCTTCTTCGGCAGCACCAACACCGGTGGCGCCAAGATAGCGTCTTAGAGCCTGTGCAAAGCTTTTTCGCACGGTTCGTCGAATCCTTCCAACTGGACCGGTTGTCCCTTCTTCAATAGTTGATTGAGCGGATGCGCGATTTTGGCATAATGCGGAACGAATCTGCGGTAGACATTACAAAGTCTTAAGAAGCTCCTGAGCTGGGTCTGCGTTTGGGGGTACCTCACTTGTTCCAATGCGACGGTTCGCGCGGCGTCAACTTCCAATGTACCTGGCCGAACGACATGGCCCAGGTACTTGATCTTTTCGACGAAAAATTCGCACTTGCGAAGCTTGAGCTTCACACCTGCCTTCTCCAATACAGAAAGTATTTCATCTACGTGCACGATGTGCTCCTCCCATGACTTGCTAAAAATTATTATGTCATCCAGATACACCAAACAGCATTTCCAACGGAACGGAGAGAGCAGGATATCTATTGCTCTCTGAAACGTCGCTGGCGCGTGAGTTAGCCCGAAGGGCATTCTTGAGAAGCGATACAGTCCTGAGTGACACGAAAATGCGGTCTTGTCGCGGTCGCGCTCAGGGATAGGCATCTGCCAATATCCCGAGATTGCGTCCAACGCGGAGAAATCCTTGGTGTCACCAAGCGAGTCCAGGCACTCATCCATGCGCGGTAAAGGGTACGTGTCCTTTACCGTTACCGCGTTTAACCGTCGATAGTCTACGCAAAAGCGCATCGATCCGTCCGGCTTCGGCACTAATAAAACGGGCGACGCCCGTTCTGACTGCGCCGGTTCGATGACTCCTGCTTCTAACATCTTCTGTACTTCTACGTCCTCGACCTCCCGAGCCTTTGGACCGGCTCAGTAGGGAGCTTGTGCAATTGGCCTTGTATCCGTGGCCAGTTCAATCCGGTCGACCGTGGTGTTGATCTCACCGAGGGTCCCATCCCACATGCGGGAATATTTTTTTAACATCCGACGGAATCTTTCGCGCAGCCGGTCCGGCACGTGGCTCAGGTCGAGTTCCTCCACGTCCGACGGGGGAGGCTCAATCCGCCGCTCCGGCTTCGTAGTTGCCGTCGCGGAGAGCCTTTCCTCCCGTTCTCCTTGCTGGTCCTCGCGATCTTGATCCGACGGTTCGCATCTTGTCTCGCCCGTAGGCGTCTTGGTGGAATTAGGAAAATTTTCCTTCTTCCTTTCTTGAATTCCGAGAACTTCACCAATGGTGGTTTTGCTCTCGAGCGCAGCTCTCGGGTGCGGTAATAATTCTGCCACCACTTGGCCTTTTTGCACCCTGACAGGGTACGTCCTAGAATTCGCAACGAGTAAACGAAATGGCCGGTCAGGCTCAACCTGAACGACACCATTCGTGCACGTCAACCCGTGCCTTTCGTACAAAGACGAGTACGGCTGAACCACAACCAAGCCCGCCCTCTTCGAGGTGCATTCCACGACGCGTTGCGTCCCTGGCTCGATAGTTGTGGCTCTTGCCACTTTTATCTGAGGGGAAATTCGCTCCACCTTTCCATCATTCTCGTCCTCTCCCGGGAAGAGATTCTTCTTCCCTTTTCTCGTCGAGATCCGCCCAACTATCGGAACCTCCGAGAAATCCGCCAACTCAACCGTTTTCTTCCTTGGATAAATTGCTTCCACAAACCGGTCACAGTAGTCCGCGCCTAGAATTAGCGGGACGGCTAGTTTTTCGCATACGATAAACTCGGCTGCGGCCACAAATTTTCCAAGCCTCACAGGCATTCTAATTGTGCCGAGAGTCTGGAGTGGCCTATTGTTCGCGTCGC
Organism: Chondrus crispus; assembly: GCF_000350225.1. NCBI lineage: Eukaryota > Rhodophyta > Florideophyceae > Gigartinales > Gigartinaceae > Chondrus > Chondrus crispus. The sequence continues at coordinate 37,183 of NW_005179155.1, forward strand.
CAATGTCTTGGGTCGGTCCGTAGGACACTAGAGATTCCCTTCTAGCTGGGAGTTCCGATGTTCGCACAAGGTTTGGTCCCGCGCCGGTGTTTAATACAGACAACACCCGGCTCATCAGTCCGACTGTTGGTCCAATGTCCGCGTAAACTTTGTAGTTTTTCGCACAAGAACCAAAATCTTCTCGGGACACTCCCTTCGCTTAACCCTGTACCAGGGTCTTCCAACTTCTTCCAGCGGATGATCTCGGGCTCGGCTCAAAATTTTCTTGACTTGAGCTGGCCCTTTGGGCTTATCCACCAATCCAACAACCTCCTTATCGGGGCCTGATTTTTCCCTTAGACACGGGGAACGGGGCTGAGCCCCGGGCACAGTACGTCGACCCCGTGCCTCTCGCGACTCATGCGAGATTCCCCCCTCTAGTTTTCCTGCCGCTGCGGGATCCTTCTCACATCAGACGGCGCGGGCCCCGCGGCGGGCCCTCTGAAAGGTTGGTTTGGCCTCGCCGTTGAAGCACTCGGCGTGCTTGCCGTCTGCGAATCGAACCAATTCTTGACCTTCAGGTAACTCGTCGATGGTATCCCTAACCTCTCCATCGGAGACAACGCCTCATAATTTTCCAAACCTCGGTGCATTTCTCGGAGGGAAATAATGCACGTTGGCGCGGCGTGCCCCTTTTCACAACAATGATAGCACACCAGTCCGTGCGCCTTGACGGGATATTGCGGCCTAGGTCCTCCACGGGCCGGCGGCCTTCCTTGACGTTGCGGCCTTCCCATCCAGCCTGGCCTTCGAAACGTCGTACCCTTGTCTTCCATCGGAATGCGCGGCGCCGGCGTGTGGCAGCGCCCCCGAAACATCATCACGGGATCCGTGGGCTCTGAAAACGACTCCGTCGTGTATGTGGGCGTCGGTAAAGTTGACGACCCGCTTGCCCCGTAGTCCTCGTGTCCGTAGCCCTCCGATGGCTCAATGAACTCGCCTTCGGCTACCAACGCTCCTTCGTAGTGATTTTCGCTGCTTCCGTGCGCACCGCGTTCATCTGACGCGGAAATTGACTCGGCTAAATGGACGGCGGCATGAATTTTGCGACCGGGATAAGAAGCCCTCGGCTTCTTACCCGCCCTGATCGTCGACGGCGTCTGAATCGTGACCTTCTTGGTCTTCTTGTCCTTAGCGCGGCTCGCCGAGCCATGCGCCTTCGCATAATTAACTACTTTCAAAAATGAAACGTCCCGACTGTCTTGTCGGTATTGAGATACCATCGGCTTGATACTCGGATCGAGTCCTTCAATAAACATCGTCATTTGTTCTTCCATCGAATATACGTTTCCACATCGATTGCTCGCGTCCGTCAGACGGATATAAAATTCCATCTCGTCTTCAGACGGTCTTTGCTGAACTTCTCGCAATGCGAGCAAGGCTTGACGGATCGCCTCGTCGGTTCCGAAACTCCTCAACAACCACTTTACGGCCTCCGTCCAAACGGATACCTTTCCGTGATGGGACCCGGCCGTCTGAGACACCGAAGTGTACTGTCTCAGGGCGATGCCGCTTAGAAATTCGGGCAACAAGCGGATCGCTTGCCCCTCGTTCATTTCTTGAGTATCAAACTCTTGAACTAATTTTGCCAAAACATCCAACACAAGGACCCCGTCCTCACCTGTGAACGTGTTTTCCTTCTTCACCTTAGGCGGAATATCTCTCCTGATTTTTCGCACGGCGGTCCGCCGGGAACTTGACAAATATGTCTGCGGGTTCCGCAAGCGGTACGTTCGGTACGAAAGTAATTTCTTGAAGAGGTAGTTGGTCGGATTCAACTCCTCCAACTCCTCCCATCGCGGCCCGCGTCGCGTTGCGACGTCCTCTGGCTCAGCGTCCTTGTTTCTCCGCGAGGCGGACGAAGTGATCCCGCCCCGTCTGGAGGTAATTTTCTTGCCCTGCGAAATTCCTTTTCCTTCATCTGAACGATGTTCGGAATCGCTGGCATGGTTCGACGAACCGTCGTCACCATCTTCGGAAAGGCCATTCGACTAGGCCATTGAGTCTTGGTCCTCCGGCTCGTCACTACCGTGACTCCTGCTCCGTCGTCGCAGATTCTTCTTCAAAGTCTTCGACTTGGAACTCCGCTGTACCGCGGCCTTCTCCTTCTTCGATCGACGGTCGCCTTCTCGACCCGTTGGGAGCGGCTCTTGCCCGGTGACCTGTTCAAGGTCCTTGAGACGATGAGCGGCGCGGTCAAACTTGTCGTCGATACTGCTTCTAAATTTACCTAAGGACTCCAAAGCTTGATTCACGTCGCGCCTTGCGTCCTTGACTGAAATTTTCAACGAAGCTTGGACCTCCGGCTCCAGACCGTCGGTCGCCTCACCTCGCTCCTTCTCGACGAGATCCACTCGAGCCGACAGCCCTCCTAAAACGGTGTGGAACTCGGATGCTTGCAACTCCAGTTGCTTCCGGACGACGGCTAATTCAGCCTCGAGATTTTTCGTCATCTCTTGGCGAATTTCCTTGCCCGTCTTCTCGAACCTGTAGGATAGGTTATCCTTGTCGGCTTCAATCCCCGTCGGGATTTCTTGACCTTCGGGATCAGTGGCCGCATTGGCCTGGCATCGGGTGCGAGGACCTCGTGGGATCCTCGACGCCCTTGCCGATCCGCTCCTACTCGCCCCGGGACCGGCGTCCCCGGGGGTGCTTGTCCACATCGCTCGTTCGAGCAAACCTACACAAAAAAAGTTACAAACAAAAAATATAAAGAGACTCTGTTACCCAGACCACTTTCGTAGTACAACTCCAGATCAAACCTGTCGTCGACACAATTCTAGGTCGGGTTTGCTGCAGATAATTCTAGGTCGGGAGACCAATTTTGTAGTGCAATGTGCCTGGCAGGCCGCGAACACAGTCCGACGGTCAAACAAAAAGAAGAAGAAAAACAACAGAAACAACCACTGCCGATGGCACGCGCTACGGAGCGTTCGAGACTCCCTTTCCCCTTGTGTGGGCTTGCGGCCCACGGTAGCTCAACTCCGACGGGGGGTTCAGGAAAGATGCCCGGCCCGGGAGGAAAATGGTGGTAGAGACTTGTGAAGACCTGAGCGCTCGACGAGTGCGGGTTGGGCTTGTCTACGAGGATGTAACCGCGGTTCGCTGGGTTGTAAGGCCAATGCTCGACGAGCGTCTTCAGCACCTTGGGTATAATTCAAGGTCTTCGACTGGGGCTTGTTCAGCACTACCCGACGAGGTCGTAACCGTGTAGCAACGCTACTACCGACGTGTTGCCCGATGCCTAAAAACACCCTCACCAGCGCGATCGCAATCGCGGTAGGTGGTACCAACTCTGTCTTATACAGTAAGGCCTTCCACGGAGGCGTCGTTGCAACAGCCTTCCGACGGAACTTGGAACAGTAGCAGCGCTACACAACGTGTTGCCCGATGGCTAAAACACCTACACCGGATCGGTCGCAACCAACTCCAGTGGAACCAACACAATTAAGGGAAATATAGAGATAGAGGTATAAAAGGATAGGGAAATATAGGAAAAATAAAAGGGAACCCCCGAGCGCAAAGGATAACGTAATCTGTGGTAAAAGGGAGAGTCTTGGGAAAGACGGACTTCGACCAAGGCGATATTCAACTCTGGCAACTCGGGTTACCTTTACTGACTTGGTGGTTGGAGGGTTAAGGTATATATCGCCCGCCAGAGTCACTACAGTAGCTCGCGGCGCTAGATTCTAGATCTAATCTAGTGTCAACAAAATTAATGCCAACTAAATAACTAAATAAAATAAAATAATTAAAAATTAAAACTGTGCAATTATTCACACGTGTGTCCCCCCACCCGGACTACTTTTCATACCCAAATATTTTCCTTTCTTTTCACCCCCCTTTTCACGTGCGTATTGCACTACACACATAGATCCCGGGCCGGGCTGTTCTCTGTGCCCCCCTATCAGGAATCTGAGCTACTACGAGTCGCAAGCTCGTTTAAACGGAGAAGGGAGAGTCGGACCCTCCGTAGCCCTGTGCGGTCGGCAGTTCTTCTTTTTGTTGCTGTTGTTGTTTTTGCTGGACCATCGGACCGCGGTCTCTGCCTGACAGGCGCATTGCACTACAGCCTGTGATATCTACAAGCTCAGACATTCCGCTCCCCTCAAGCACATGTGGACGTGGACGTCCACGCTTGAGGGGGGATGTAGTGTAACTACAAAAAAATTAGATTAGGAATTGGATCTGGCTTTGTAAGGCACGATACTTACAGACAGCCTGTACCACACGTGTGAGGGGGCTCGTGACCCTACGCGTACCATACGTGTACGACACATATACAGTCAGCTCCGTCGGCTGACAATACCGACTACAGTAGTACCGCATAGTACAGTACGTACTGTATTGAGTTACGATAGACTATTGGTACATTAAATACGCAGTCGGACCGGCGGCGGCGAAGGGAGACAAAAACGGATTTGTACACGACCTTCCGCCAAGGTCCGTCGGCCAGCTTATTCTGAGGCAACTTTCGTTAGTTACCTTAGCGAGAGACCGAGCACGGGTAGAGGACGTTCGAGCACACGAGCGAGCCATGATCCGCCTCCGCCCGTCAGCGTTGGTACGTCACCCAGCGCTGCTCCGGGGCGTCGTGTCGGGCACTGAGGGGGTAGAGGATGGATCTTCCCCTCAAGCAGAGCGCGCGTGTTCGGGGGGCGCGTGTAGGGGGTTCGAGAGACCACCCGTAAAGGAACCGGTACGGGGCCGGGCGCGAAGCGCAGAACGGAATTAAAGGGGTAGAAGGAAATGGAGGACACGCCCAGGAGGGGCGGAGCGGTAGGGACAGGCTGGTGCCCACGCTACAATATGGAAGCAGTGGGCGCGCGCGGTAGAGGTAGGTGGGAATCGGGGACGCAGATAGCTCGCGTGGTACCGTTGTGTGACGGGGACGGGCGCGACTCGCGCCGGTCCCCAACGGGATTTGTAGCCTCGGAGGCTACGAATCCCGTTCCAAAAGCTAAGGTTGTCGACCCAAGGCTTCGTGGTCTTTTACTTAGGGTCGGACGTCGGCTATGTACTAGCCGCCGTCGGAGCTATAATTATTTAAACTAAAAATACCAAATTAAACGGCGGCGGTGACCAGAGAAAACCCTCCTGGTTAGGAGGTATGACACCTATTACACATGTGGTATTGACACTTGTACGCGGGGGCCCTGATACCCGGTTACATGTGGCGACTGTTACACGTGGGCACCGGAGAAGGAGTCGCGCTGGCCGGGGACAGGTGTCCAGAGCAAAGGATGAGGTGTGTCAGTGCACTACACGTCGAGGCGTAGATTGGACCGTGCGTGCGCCCGTCCTCCGCCCTTCTCGCTCTACCGCGGTACCCGGGCCCGCGTTCCGGTTTCGTTAGCTGGTTGCGGTTTCCCCCGTCTTCTCGTACGTTCGGGTCTTCCAGGACTGTGCATGCACCCCTATCTGTTTAGGGGTGTTTATGCTACAGAGGCCGCAGATCCGCCTCAATCAGACTTGGGGCCGCTCCCGCGAGGGGCAGCGGCGGGGACAGTGTTCCTTGCATACCAGACGGTGTCGGTCCGACCGGGACGGACCGATTGATTGGCCCGTGCGCGGGCCCTGCCACCTCAGTGGCCAGGTGCAGCTCGCAGTTGGAAGGCAGGACCCACTGGCGTCGCGTAACCCGCTGGCGTTGCCGCCGGAGCTCGATCGGTGCTCAACGGCTGGCCGTACGGGCGGCCGGCGCGAATGTCGCCATGACCGTCCATTGAGGGTTGCACGAAGAGTTGTTGAAGAGGGATGTAGTCGGTATCGTCGAAGGAGGATTTGGAATTCGCAGAAAAACGTTGGGGGAGAGTTGGGGGTTCACTTTGGTTCTTGAGGGCGGGGAATCGGAGGACTTGCTTTCCGAATCGGACGAGACAGCAGCGTTATATACCGTCAGGTCGCCGACCAGCCGGGGGGCGGGGTCGTCCGCGCACAGGGATTTCTGTGCCCGCATCGTTCGTAACTGAGTAGAACGTCTGGTATGGAACCGCGTGGTCGAGAGAAAGTTCGCTACGGGGACGTAGCGAAAGCTAAGGAAGGGGGTCTGTAGTACAACGACCGACCCCAGCGGAGGTTATGAATCTGGCGGCCGGCACGGTGAACGCGTGGGTGGGTGTGCCAACCTGTAGGAAGCACGGGTGTGTAGCGATCGATGGTGGCGTCGCGTACGTGTACAGTAGCACACATGTCGTTTGTGCGGCAATTAGTAGCAATTACGCGTTTACAGTAGCGCACACGTGTAGTGGCAGCATCCGCGCGGTAGCTAGTAATTCTGGCGCTAGTATTTCAATTTTGTACAGTACTCGGCACGCACTAGGCGTCAGGTACTGTACTGGGACACGTTTCCGAGGCGTACCTCTGAGCGGTTAAGACCTGACACCCGTCCTGAACAGTAAACTGGGGCAAGCTCGCCCCTTACCTTTCGCGCCTATATGCAACCGTTCGGTAAGTTTATTCGCGCTGGCTTCTAACTTGTTACCGGTCGCCTCCGCACACGCCCCACGGAGCGACTGCGCGTAACTGGCCAGTGAGCAACTCCCATTTCGCGACTTTGTCCGTATCAGTTTAATTCGCACGCCGCACGTCCGCGACGCGTGCTTGTAGTGTAATCGCGAGTGCGATTATTTAATTGCGGGGATGTACTCCCCCAACTGGCCCTACAGCGTGCACGCGCGCGCGTGTAAGTATGCGCTCATGGCCAGCTGTGCACGTGTTCAGCGGAGCAGTGTGGAGGGGTGTGCGCGAGCCTACAATGTAAGCCATAAGGACACTGTAATATAGAATGATAGACTAGTAGTTGTGCAGTACATAAAACCACAAGGAGCCGACTGCGGCGGGGAAGGACAAGCACGGGCTTGGCCAGAACCTCACCGCCTGCTACCCGACGCCTATTCTTCACGCTACCTTTTCACTCGAGCGCGTCTAAAGTAGACACTACGCGGGAAGCGGCCGCGAACGTACGCGGGCGGGCTGGATCCGTCTCCGCCCGTCGGTGCCAGAGCGCCCACTAGCACCGCCCCGGGGCGTCGCGCGCGTCGATACGCTCTAACGCGTACAGTGATTGTGACCGCTCCCCCAGCTCTACCACGCCACCACTTACCCGCGTTAGTTTCCTTTCTTGTGTTTTTGTGCCTTTTTCTCGCATACAAAGGCCTACGAGAACTAAAGCTAAACCCTCAACGCGATCAGGGATTTATGCTAAATTGGTCTCCCGACTTAAAAGGCCATGCGATTATCGCGAGAAAATTTTCCTTCGACTCACGGATCCGCACGCGTCGAGATGGAAGAAGGATACGAATCTCGATACAGTCCGCGCCAGAAAATATGCGGCCGACCCCGTACCACGTTCCAGCCTGCGACGGCGCCACAAGTCATCGTCACCTCGAATCGTCGCCTGTCTTCTTACTGAAGCGCACCCGTGCAATGTGCGAACGAAACGCGGAATACATCGAGGATGTACGTACATATCTTCGAATCGATGTATCGGGCACAGTGTACGGTCGCGGTATGGAAGAACTCGGCTTCGTTCGCGAATGGAGGTTTGATGGCGTCACCCAGTCTCTGGGGAACAGTTCGCCGTTTCAGTCCTTCTAGGAACTGCGTTCATCCATTCGCATGTGATTAGTATCGATATCACTCGGCAGAAGTTCAAGCTTTGTCAAGGAGGCTCCGTAGCTCTCGCCGATGGAAAATGTGTGCTGCCCCACAACCAGACTTCACAGACGCCAAACAAGGCGCGGAGAAGTATGCCAAGAAACCCAGAATCCGACCCATATCACCCGCTGGGTGATGACGCCCGCGATATCGAAACCTCGCGTACGACTAACGACCCTGGGGACGGGCCTTGTCTCCTTGGAACCCAAGACGTCGCTTCAGCACGACCACGGAGTGAGGTTGGCCAGCGGCGTCGCAGAATTCTTGACGAACAAAGCCTTACAGATCATTGTCGTAAACGTTTCTCGTCGCACGAGACGGATGCTGAACCATACCGTCGCTGGATACGCGAAACGGAACCCCTCGCCATCCTGACGCCCGAGCGTCGCGTGATAGAGGAGATCGCCAACGAGATGCATCCCACCGACTTGAGAGACTAAGGGGAGGAGGCAGGAGCTGGCCGACCTAGCTCCGTCGAGATGAAGAACGAAAGCGCAGGCAACCAGCCCGCGCAGTGTCCGCCGACGGAGGAAGGCACTGTACGAGTACAGAAAATGACTCCCAAATTAGACGCCGAAGATTAGGAAAAGAAATATATTTGTCCCACGTCAAGCATGAAAATCTCCGCGCGCTAGTCCTGGAGATTCTACTCAAGAACTCATGCTTGTGGAACGGGAAGCTCGGAACTATTCGAGCGACCGAACACTGAATTCCGCTCAAGGAGGGAACGAAACCGATTCGTTCCATCCCCTACCGAAATGGGCCAGCAATGCGTTAAATAGTCGCGAAGTAGTTCAAGAAGATGATTAACGCCTTGGTTATCGAACCCGCGAGCACCGAATGGATCCCCGGTCTTTTTTGTCTCGAAGACGGACAGTAGTCTTCGGTTGCGTGTTGACTACCTCGCCTCAACGCGAAGGCGCTAGAGGATTTGTATCCGCTTCCGCGTGGGGAATACTGCATCGATTCGCTGGGAGACGCGGCCGTGTTTACCACGCGGGACTGTAACTCAGGTTACTGGCAAATCGCTGTCGCCCGGGAGGACGGCGACAAAACTATCTTCACGACGCATGCCGGGACGTTCCGCCATTTATGGATGTCATTCGGGCTGAGGGCGGCACCGGACACCTTTCAGCGGGCACTCGATATCATCATCACTCGCGTCAAATGGCAGATTTGCCTGGTATCCCTCGATGACGTCATCGTTTTTCCCGTACGAACGCGGAACACGCGAAGCATATAGACACAGTCTTTCGCTTTTTAAGAAGTTCTGGAATCTCCCTCAACCTCAATAAGTGCAGCTTCTATTGAAAATGTGCAACCACATGCAATTATCTGGAAAGTTCAAAATCGAGTGACGCGTCTGTAGTAAGACCGGGTTACGGATTTAGTACGATCGCAAATTGGAGTAAGGATCAGATCAGGCGCCGCAAGGTTCGGACTTTTCAGCGCGCACACCCACACTTGTGCCGCGCGAGTACTGTCAGTCCCGATGACTGACAGTGACACAGCACGGGACGACCGTGGTACGTTTCGTCTTTTGTCCTCAGCATGAAGGCATCAGACTTGAAAGTGAAATAGCAAGTGTGCACCTATTCCCAGCCATAATATGAGTAACGGGACCAGAGATTTCGATGTGAATCAACTCAAAGGGACGTTTAGTGAAGTTTCCATTTGAGCGAATTGGGGCACGACGAGCTTTCCCTTGGAGACAGGGCACCCATTAAGGTTCCTCAAGGTGGAACTCGAGAAGAACGGGACCGAAGGAAAAGCACGTCACAGTTCGATATATCGATCGACCCCAAGGTATTCAGTCTTGGCGTGCCACTCTCTGGCTGGATCCTTTGCCCTGGTGGCATTCGCTCTCGCAGCAGTCAAGGTAGTAGTTGTGATCTTAATGTTGAGACAGTTAAACCCGTTAACATTCGGTGTCTCCTATAGCATCTCCAAGTTCCCTCTTCCATAAGAAAGCAGGCATTCTACTAACAAATGCCGTCCGTGAATGCAACGATGAAGTCTGCGCAGAGAATAACAAGTTGAAAGAAGTTAGAAGAGAAGTGTGGAACGTGGTAGGCATCTATATATATGCCACGACCGAAAGGTATGCACACTTGTGCTTTGCCGACCAACTTGGAGACTCCATAAGCAGACTTGACGTCTTCAATCGTCCTTGAGTAGTTGATGAAGACTTTACGAGAATGGAAGAAGTGATGTGTTTCCCATGAATCGATCTAGGCAGATGACATCTTCGTACGAGATAACTAGGCCACTTTGCTCCTGAATTCACAATCTTCATCGCGAAGCTGAGCCGTGTATCCACGAGCAACGTCAGAAACACTCCTCTGCGCAAAGCGACTGGGCGGGCAAGAGAAACGGAAATGTTGCGATTCTTGTTTGCCATTTCCGGAACCACAGCCGCGATTTGGGTGATTGCCGTTGTTGCAAGTCGAACCGCGAGGCGGCGCCTTGTCTCACACTTGGTTTCCTAATATTGGAACCTCGCTCTGGAGGTCCTTGATGGCGATCCGAAACATGCCTTGAGGTACCTGTTCCATTTTGCTCCCTCTGACGCTTCCAGAAATTGCGGTAAATGTGCCCTTTAGTGTGGCAGCAGTCACATGTGCGCTTCTCCATGCGCCCATTAAAGATACCTTGATGTGCCCCATTGCCACCAACTCGACGATTCCTTTCACGACCCCGGCCATTCGCACCACGAGTGATGGGCATAATGGGCCTTTGGCTCGGCGACAGGAGAACGGTATAGATGCTGTGAATTATGAGGGTTGGAGCGACGAGCAAGCTCAGCCTGTACAGCATTGACCAAAGTTTCAAAGTCAAATTCTTGATGGATAGAAACCATAGAGAGTACGGAGATCGAAGGAGGAATGGATCGGATAAAATTCGACGTCCTCTCAGATCCGGAGAGCTCGTAATTGTAAGTAGGCGGCTCACCAGCGATTGTGAGGAATGAAGCGACATGAGTGTCAAAGTTTTCATGTTCCTTGAAGATGATAGTTTCTAGTTCCTGTTCGAGGTTCTACACGACTTGGGTGTAATAAATCGTGAAGATCCTCTCAAGATCCCCCATAAATAACCTGCGGTTCTGGCGTCGTCACGCACAAGAAGACGAGTTTAGGATGCAACTGCGTCGCCGAGGCAAAGTATTTGTTGCCTTTAGCACGAGCGATCTCGACAGTACAATCCTCACCAGCAGTTCTTGGCGAGGATGCCGCCCGTCCAGGGGGGCGGAGTTGAAGAGGAGAGAGTCGTTTTGGTGGAGGTAGGCCTTAAATTTTGACGCCATTGGATGACGTCGGAGGGTATTTGAGTAGAACTTTGCTCAGGGAGTCACGGTCATCGTCATAGGCCATGACTGTTAATCGGTGCCGCTTTCAATCTGAACAAAGCTTCCTTCAGCGTTGCGGTAGTGTCGTGTATTAGGAAAAGTGCTCAGAACCTACTTGTGACGGAGAAACGTAAGAGGTAGGACCTCACACCCGTGGTGGACAGACCTATCACAAAAGTGCCTCTCAAGAACGCAGAGGCCGGACCTCAGGCCCGTACCATGCTGACGTACCACGCCGGTACTTAAAGCACTTCGAAGTACAAGGTGTTAGATGCAATCACTTATAACCACAACAAACTCAAGGAAAACCAAAATAGTTTGTCTTTGGCAACCAAAAAACTGCAAAATGTTCCTTAATACGCTTGAATTCGCATGAAAATATCCTGCAAGACCGGGGAGTACCTTGACGCTACACAAAAAGAGACTGAAACCACGAGTTGAGACGTACCGTGGTCTGCCAAAACTTGTATTGTCTGCCTCCGCAGCTCGTGGTAACGGTGGTGCTGCTCATAAAATGAAAAGATAGCACAGGCGGTTGTGTTAAAGACAGATAGTTGCTCCCGAGCAGTAGTGGGCGATGCGAATAGAAAGAGAAAGATGATGCGCGCGAAGGATGGTTAAGGAGGCGGGAGGAGACGGTGATCTTACTTGCCATGCTACCATAAAAGGCAAGCCATGGATATCCGGAATTTCTGCGCATCCCTCTTCGTGATCCGGTCTACAGTGACCCGGTCACCTCATTTTACTGTTTGTAAACCAGAGCAAGATTCTGGTGTATACCGCTCCGCTGCACCGTCCTCAGTAGAATAGTTATTAATCATTAATTCTCTGAGGGTACGCACCCTAAATTGTCATCAGCCAACTATCGGGCGATGAGCCTGTGCTCAACAAGATGCATGTTGCAGGCGACAGGCAGCGGCCGTGTGGCGTAAATTACCGTCATGTATTGGTACAGTAATTTCAAAGTCTATGCGAAGTTGTTGCATTGCGCTACCCTTCCTGGCCGGGGCAATTTGGGAATTTTTTTTGGCAGAGCCCCACAAATTTTGAATGGCACTATCCCGAGCAGCCAAAAGTGTCCGCTACAGCCAGTCGGGTGTCCATGTGCCATCCACGACGAAAAGACGCTGGCAAAAACAACCTGTTGGAAGCCATTCGACATTTTCCTATACGTGCCAAAAGGGCTCAAATGGCAAAAGTGGCAATTTGGTGATTTTAGTTATGTACTGGAAAGCGATAACAGAGATTCCACAACTTCCTCTTCACCACTCAAATCTTTACTGAACGCTTGCCTCGAGAGTGTACTACTCATTGCCGCTCCGAATCTCGCCCCAGAAGTCGGAGAAAAACGTTCACGCTGTGGGAGACACAGCGGGGCTGGGGATTTTGGTTCAGCTGCTGACTATGTACGGCTATTCTTATTCGAGAATCGCATCTGGGCTCGACTGCGGTCCCGCTGTTCCTTCTTCTCAGCTCTGAGATGCCTCTCAGCAGCAAGTTTTACGTCTCTCTCTTTTCTGCTTTCGAGTATATCGTCCAAAGTCAAGTACAGAGCAGGTGTACATTTTTGTAACTCCACACTTTTCTCGAGCCCTGCTTTCGAACTTTTTATGTTCGAGAAACGCATGCTTGTCAGAAGGATTTTATTCACACTTCTGCTTTTGCGCAAAAGCATTTACACATCCCTGAGTCCCGTTGTGGGGTCTTTGGCAGCCTCCAAAGTTTTTTGAGCTGTCGAAAAGTCCGGTTGTCGGGGTCCCGGGTTCTACTTGTTACATTTAGGAAAGCGACTTGGCCAATTTTCGGGTCACATGTGACCGCATCTGGTGCTGGTCTCTTAAAACTGTTAAGAAAAGAGTAGTCCATTGGCCATAACCCCGACTTTTCGAAGCTTAACTTAATCTTATCCACCGTGATTTCACAATTACCCACCGTGATTGGTGCGTGAGGACCCAAATACTTCAGTTCTTACCCCATATTGACAGTCCACAGCTGTCTCGTCGAGGTTCCAAAGGCGGGAGGGGTCGTTGAATATACCAGGATTAGCATGTAGCACTTTTTTCAATGCATTTGAAAAGGTTGACACATGGGTGAAATTTTCAGCCGCCAACTTTGCGACGTCTTTGTTCTCACTTTTTCGATAAGTGACGTCTCTATTCACTGCACGCCAATGGCGGATGGTGTCTTGAGACGGACTGCCAGATTCTGTGCGAAATCCTGGACGTCTGTCAGACGCTATCTGAGTCATTATATTTCTCACATCACCGTTTGAGAGTGCAAAACCCTTTTCTGCCGCGAATACAATCCTTTTCTTTATCAAAGTTGACTCTTGTTCAGTTAGAACTGTGCGGCCTCCTCTGCAGTGGGCTTCTGGCGATAGAAGGACGTTGAGTTTGGATTCATCACGCTCTTCGAGGGCGTGAGAAATCCGATCTACTGTTGTGCGAGGTATATTTGTCGCTTTCACGACGGCAGACCGTTTAGTACCTATACGAAAGAGTGCGGTGGCTTTTTCCGGCTGCTTTTTCATGAATGCGTCGCGTTCCTGCCTCCTTTTTTCGACTGCACTCTGCATGCGCATGGAGAGTCCCATGAAGCACGAATACTTGTAGTCAAAGTCATGATTTCAGTGCTGTAGAAGAAAGTTTTACGAGCGTTGGGACGCCGTGGGGCTGCAGGAGTTTGAATTTTGGCTTCTGCATCGCAGGGCAACGAGGGAGGACGAAGGAACTTGTACGACTATCGCTAGCATGGCAACGGCGTGTTCTTGAGAATCTGGAAGGGTACAGTGAACCCTCCCGATAAGGATCATTCTCCATATGGATATCCTCCATAAACGGATAAAAATTCGAGCGACGTACTCCGTAGCTTACAAATGTTTACCAAAAAAGAATGTCTGTGGAATATTCCTCAATTGGATATCGGGTTTAATGTGAAATAGGCATATCATACAGACCCCTCCTACTTCAAATGTATTTTATGGTTACTTTTGGGCGACCAAGGCACAAATTACCCCATAAGAGCAACTCCACTCGTGGCCTTGGCAAACAGGCAAATGACCAACATTTTTATAAACTTGTAGTTACATTATTGGCTGTGCTAAACTTGATGGTTTTGTAGTTTGCTCTCCACGATGCCAGCTCCACCAGTACGAAATACAACCATGGACCAAATGTGGCCTGACGAGATGGCCGATGACCACATTGATACAGCAACCCTTTCGTTGCTCGAAGACAGCGACGATGAAAAGAAACCAGGGAAACAAAGCGGTTCTCTGCCAGGGCGATCAGGAAACATTGAACACGGTCGTGCTGAAGCATCAAAGCGCCTTTTCCAGGACTACTTTTCTGACAATCCTGTCTACAATTGTCAACAGTTCTGTCGCCGTTTTCGTCTCTCGCGCCTCGTTTTCACTCGCGTTGTAAAGGCATTGGAAGCTTATGACCCCCACTTCACTCAACGTAAGGACTGCGCAGGGCGCCTGGGATTTACAAGTCTACAAAAATGCACGGCTGCGATCAGGGTTTTAGCGTACAGGTATGTAGCCGATTGCATAGATGAGTACGTGAGAATGGGGGAGTCTAAAGTGCTAGATTGTTTGCAGCATTTTTGTCAGGGAGTAGTGAGGTGTTTCGGGGAAGAGTACTGTCGTGTACCCACTGAGCAGGACTTGAAAAATCCTCGCTCGTTCAGCAAGGAGAAATCTTCCTGGAATGATTGGGAGCATCGACTGTTCGAAGTGGTTTTGGAAGAATTGTCCTACGGCTCTACACGGTCAATACGAAGGGAAAGAAGGGAAGCTCGCGTTGACGATTGAGGTCATAGCTGACGACCAGTTGTGGATCTGGCACTCGTTTTTCGGGACTCAAGGATGCGCGGATGACATAAATGTGCTGGAAGCTTCAACACTGTCAAATAAAATTGCAGACTGCACATACCCACCTCCCATCGAGTACCAAATTTGTGGTGAGACGCGCAACATACCGTACTGGTTGGCTGACGGGGTGTACCCAAGGTGGCCGTGCTTCGTACAAACGGTTAGTCATCCAGTGACGAGGAAGGAAACACTCATGGCCAAGTGCCAAGAAGCAGCGCGAAAGGATGCCGAGCGAGCATTTGGGGTGTTGAAGGGAAAGTGGCACATTTCGGACACACCGTCTAAATTTTGATACACCCGAACTATGAAGTATGTGATGGAGTGTTGTGTCATACTCCACAACATGATGATTAATATCGAATAGAGAACGAGGAGATGGAAGACGCGAGTGTATATCTGGAAGCCAGAGTCGGGGATGGTGTGCCGCGTATGTGGACATCTGCTGTAGAAATAGGGGAAACGACCGCACTACCGGGGCCAATTGGTGCTATTTGCGCCGTAGCAAAGTTTATGAGAAACGAAGGAGAGTTT
Source organism: Chondrus crispus (assembly GCF_000350225.1). Taxonomy (NCBI): domain Eukaryota; phylum Rhodophyta; class Florideophyceae; order Gigartinales; family Gigartinaceae; genus Chondrus; species Chondrus crispus. The sequence goes on from NW_005179155.1 coordinate 52,635, forward strand.
TTCAAAACACGTGAACTCGTAATGAATCACCTATGGGAACGGCGCGGACAAGAATAGCGGTCTCGCAGCGCATTTAAGCTGAGCAGCGGCAGACGGCCTCGTTATTCGGCCCGCTGACGTTCTTGCGGACTTTGTGAGTACACGCGAGATCTGCACGGCGAGCGCTAAATTTCTATGATTGCAAAGCATTTGTTTCTTCGCTTTGTTCCTCGTCGCCGGTGTCCAAGAGTGCAGAATTTGGGGTTTCGCGCCGTAGTTCGCTTAACGCGCGTGCACGCATGATGCGAAAGTACTCTACTGCATCGTTGTTGTCACAACCAGCCGGGGCTTGAGTAAATAGCATGATTTCATAGTGCCTTTTGAGCGCCTTGTTGCGCTCCCTCTGCGCTTCGACCAACTCCGCAGAAAGGGGAAGCTTCTTAGTTGTCTCTTCCTCCCTCTTCTTCATATCTTTAGTCCTTTTGCGTCCCATTGGTCTGTCGTTGTGCAATGTTGTGCCGGCGTCAACATCAGCGCCATTTTCAATCATACTAGCACCGCCCTTTTCCCATTTCTCTGGAGACGTAGACGTAGGCTCAGGGGCAGTTGTCGTTCTGCTGTCATCAGAAGCAACAAAAAACTTAGCGTGGTGTCGAAGTACACGCCACGCAATTTCGAACTTAAATGGCTTCCCGCTGTCGTCTGCTATATTGTCGATCTGAACACCGTTATACAGGGCAGTGGCCATCTTTATCATATCGTTTGGAGACACGCCTGTAGGCTTGGGACGGCGAATACGTGCGTGACAACCCGAGAACAGCATGCATTGCTTGTGAACAATTTTGCACCTAGTGCGAACAGACTCAGTCGTTCTATCTACTTGGTTTGCAGGCTTGAACTTCGAGTTGTACAGTTGCTGAATCTTAGTGAGGAAGTCGTTTCCCTTTTGTTCTGCACCTACGATTGGATCCTCCGCTGCTGCAATCCATGCTTTGGCAATGGCCTCGTCTTCTAGCGGCGTAAAGCTGGCTCCTCCGGTTGTTGTTTTCTTTGCCATTATGTGGTTCGATACCGCGGTTCCCGGAACGTTGTCGTCGATGTACGTAGCCATGAGTGATAGTGGTGATCGAGGAAGCGTATGCTCCTTCGAAATTGGAAACTCTGTATCTACTCGGTGGGGCGGGAGGTGGGAGACAAAGTGTTTGCCGTCTTTGTCGTTGCCGCCAAAAATTGTCCAATGCAATGATTGCACTTGGATGCCTTTTTAGCTTGAACAGTTGGTGATATCTGAGCAAATTGCATCGATTTGCCCCAAAAGTTTGGTCGCGGTTATAGTTTTTGCATCTTTTATGCACCAGTGGGGGTGACCACTGTTGATCAAATTACCAAATTTGCCTTTTTGGTCAAATACATTGACCCAGTGGAGATGCTCTAACCGTTCATTCTTGATCGATCCGTTCACAAGCTGCTCAACAAATTCCAATCTCCGTCTGAGGCTTGGCAATTTTCATCATTCTCGACAAAAACATCTTTCTAGCATATACTCCTGTTGGTCCTCCCCCAATAAATCTCCTCTGATCGCAAACATTGCGTGTTGTCAGCACCGTAGCCATCTGCCCCCGTCAAACGACAATCGTCGATGAAGCGCTCTGAGTTTAACCTGGCCCAAAAGCAACAAATATGTGCAGAGTTCCAACGGCGCGAAAAGAGCAAGGAGCAGACGTCACAAAGCGCCCTTGGGAAGTGGGTCTCAGTACAGTTTTCCCTTTCCCAACCTCCTGCTCCAGCTTTCATGTACCGCATCATCAACGGAAAGTATGGTTTTCGTCCCGATATCTCTGCGTACCAAGAAGGGGAATTGCACAGTCGAGACGACGATAAATACATTTTTTAAGTAAAGCACAGACATTGTGAGATGCAGGTCACCGTGACACCGTTATGATACGACCTCCGGATTTCAATAACCTCCGCAAGTGGATACGGATTACGTCCACCGAGCGTATCCATATCGAGAGGGTTCACTGTAATACTAAAAATTCCCAAATTGCCCACGATTCCCAAATTGCCCCGGTCAGGAAGGGTACAGCCTTCATATACAAAGTAGTGGACCACGTACAGTATAGGAATCTGCATGCGCGCCCTTTCACTCAAATTCTATCCCCAAGTCCGAGTTATCCATTCCCAGAGGCCCTTCACGTTTTCTACCTTACCACTCCAGAAAAGTACTACAGTATTTGGTAAAAAAGGTTAATTTGGGAACTCCTGTGAAAGCATTCTGCTCAGGAAAACCAAGTGCGGACAATGGGTACACGTGTCCGCGTTATACGCTCTCTCTGGTGCTTATTTTAAATTACCAAATAGACCTTTTTCTAAAAATCTGTGTATTGCCGTCCAATAAAATAAAATTCGGGGTTTCTCTGATCCAGTACGGCTAGAGATTCTGTATCTCCTCCCAGTTGGTTAGCAAACGCAGAGCATCCATCACCACCAGTCTGACCTCATTTGGGCAAGGGGAAGTGGTTTTTAAGTTGATTTAAAAAAGATGCTTCCAAATTAAACTTTCGGGGAAGGGTACATACAGCGAACAGAACGCGACTACGCACTGTGATGAATCGTAATCCTCGTGGGGGTGTCTTTACTCGTCGTCGCCATCTCCTACAGTAGGGAGTGTACGCAAACAGAATTCCGCAACTTTTACGGTAAAATTCTGTAACTGGAATTCCACTACAGTGTTAGTTGCAGAAATTCTGAAATGAAAAATGACAACATTTAACGAATTGTGAGCAGTTAGTGAAGACACATGAGGAACTTGGGAGGAATACAAGTGTAATACAAGTACACGGTACGCGGGAAATTGTGGAGCAGAACTGAAGTGAGGTGAAGTGAGGAATGATCATCAGCTTGAGGAACACCGTCCGAACCACACCACAAAAATGGCAGAGGTAGTATCAGATCTCCCCAATGCTGCAGCTGCTAGAATTGGTGGCCACTCTCGCTTCACCGCCGCACAAGACCTTGTAATCGCCAGAGAGGTAGCAGCGGTCCACGCGCACACTCCAAGCTATGGTGAAACTGGTAGGCGGTTTGAGATGGCGGCCACTTGCGTTAGTGAAAACCCCCTTTTCCAGGAGACGGTGACCTGGAAGACCGTACAAGACCGTTATAAACGGTTACAGGAGCAGTACGATTCAAACGACACTGCAAATGCCCGTTTATCAGGGGTTGGCGGGGGAGAGATGGGGGAGCTGGCGGACCTATTGATGACAATGCAAAAGACGACTGCGTTGCGGAGAAGGCGGCTGTGCGCAATGCCGATTGTCAGCGCGATATGGACAAGGAGCGCATCGGGAATGATGTAATAGAGCGCGCAACAAGGCGCGTATCGAGTGCTGAAGAGGAGGACGGGGAATTTGGAGATGGGAGACAAGAAGGGGGCGTACGAAAGAAGCGCCGCGTTAGTTCAGGACGAATTCAGGTGAGCGAGATGGATCCATTTGGGCAACATCTGAAGGAGACCGAGCTGGCGCGAGTGGAACTGGAGAACGAGAAGCTGGCTTTCGAGGTGCAGAGGGATGAGAAGGATAGGGAAGAGCGTGAGAAGGAACGTGCTGTGGCGATCATGAAGGAAGAGAAGGACAGGGAGGAGAGAGCGCGAGAGCGCAACTCTAGGCAGGAAATTGAGTTGGAAAAATTTAAGGCCATGCTAGAGATGTTTGCAAAGCACAAGTAAGGTTTAATTCGGACACAGAGCAGATTCCTACGCTCTGTGATGATCGTACTCCTCAAGTGAGGGCGGAGCGCAGCGGAAGTACTTGGAAATTTGATTAGGGTAGATGCAGTTGCGGTAGTTGGACAGTAGTGTAGTACAACGGCGCGAAGGCAACGGCACCACCGCTGCGGCCCCGTAATACAGTACGATGGGCTGTAAGCGCGAGATGAACTGTAAGGAGTTATATTTACAGCACATGGCCGGTGCGGAGTACAGTAGTACCCCGCTGGTTACACGTGTAGGATCCGAACGGTAAGTAATTAGTAATTAGTAGCTAATGGCACAAATTAGCCAATTTAGCACAGTAGCTGATATACAGTAAGCAACAGCTACTGTAGCGGGACAGGTGTCCTGACGTCCCACTTAGGGGTTAAGACCGGGGGCACCTGCCCCGTTCCAGTAAACGGGAGGGAAACTCGCCTCCCTTCCCTTTACGGGTAATTGCTATCCCATTCCGGTTTCCCTTTTAGTCTCAGGCTTCTAACGCGTGACCGGCCGTCCGGATCAAACAACACCGACCGGCTGCGCGTCACCGGCCACGTGAGCCTTCCCTCTTTTCGAGTCCTTCCATACGGTTTGCGTTCGTGCGTGGGTTACCGAGCGGCGCGCGCTCCCTTACCTCTAACCCCCCTCGTTTCCGAGTGATCGGGACGAAGGTAGTTATACCACAAGTAGCATAGCCGATGAGTTCAAGAGGCTGATCGGTGCCTCCAAAAGCTTCAACTTACGCTTAAAATCTACCGTAACAAAGTGGATCTTAACCTCTTTAAACACCCACTCGACAGTGATGCGTACTGTAGACATCGACTTACTAAACGCTCTTTGTGCTGGCGTGATATTACTTCCCTGGAACGGCACCTCTAGGAACCAGCGTCGCGCATAGCCAGAGTCACCGTAAATACAGTATTTCTTTCCATCAACATCGAATAGTAGGGGAAGGTCCATTTCAAGCCCGCTTCCTACATGGAGTGTCCAATCATGCCGCCGTCCCTCTATAGGTCCATGGAGATGCTGGATTAGCCCGTCTGGAGTATTGACTGCCGGATACTTGAGGGCATGCTCCCGTTTATGGCCATTATAAACTACACGTTGTTGCATTGCCCCAGACGGCCTCGCAATACCTAGCACAGTTCCATCGATAAACCCGACGCAGTTCTCCAGACCTCCACTCCTGGCGTGAACCACAGAACTGTACCGCTCAAGCATTGCCTGTATGAACGCTGAATCTATCGGGTCTTCGAGAAGGCCACCGTGGCTCTGACGAAGGTTCTCGAGCGCCTCCCAAAAAAGTTCAGAGAGCTGTGGACCGTGTTTGCCGAAGAATAACTCCAGATCCGTCCATCGCGTCGTTGTAGCGAGGCGGCGAAGCACGATGATGTAGCAAGAAGTGCGTCACACTTGTAGCGATTTCGTTTACTGCACGTCTTACCTTCCGGCCAGCCCATTACAGCCACAAAACGTACTAGATCCTGCTTTTAAACGAGGGTGACGACTGCAGTACGAAGGTGTACAGTAATAATACTCCTATTTCGCCTTTGCGTAAGTCGATTCATTTGCATTTCACTAAATTATTTCACAAACAGAATTCTGTAATTTGTTTACAGTTTTCTTTGTGAATTCCTTCAGATTTTACAATTTGCGTAAACTCTGTACTGTAGTAAGTCTATTTACCGCAGATGACAGACTGTGTTTCTGACAGGCTGTCCTTGCGATCCGTCACACTAAATTTGGCAGGGTGTCCGTACTGCACAACCCTTTAATTTCGCTGACCAACCAATGCCTTATTGTTCCGGTCCTGATTTGACGACTACAGTATTTAGAGTGGCAGGATTATCGATAGCGCAGTCGTGATACTGCGGGGACGGGTTTCTAAAGATCTATGGACAAGTGGCTACCCTTCGAAGGGTAGTCTCCGGAGAGATATGAGCAAGTATGAAGGCTGTGTTTTATTCTTTGAGTTTGCCGTTTCTAAAGTATAAGAGCTTCCAGTGAAAACAAAATCAAAAAAATGCTCCCGTTTTAGTGCACTACAACTATTGCGTTGAGGTGCATTTTATTCTTACTGTACAGTATGTGTCACCGTCTTACGATAATTTCCCACACCCCCTCCCTGTAGTCCGTTGTGTATGCCTGTGAATCACAGGCATACACTACACCCAGTTACTGTCATTAGTGTCACCTACAGTATTTTCAGGGAACATTTTTGAGGTAACTTACATGATTTACTGTCGGTGACAGTTTTCCCCTGGTGACACTGTTTTACGTCTGTTTCTAATTATTGTTGGTGACTCTAATTTCAAATTTCAAATTAGCGTCACTGGCAGCAACTGCCGGAACTGCTACACTCTACTACATCATTGATTGTGATCATATACATAGATGTCAACAGTTCCAGGTACAACAGGTTCTCCGTTGAAATGGTTCCGGTACTTGTTGATAATGTTCTGTAACTTCGGAAACAGCTGACGTTTCCCCCATAAAACATTCGTGTTTAAAGCCATCCCTGTCCTCACCATCGCCTTGCGAGCAAACGTCATACCCTCACTATCCTTTTGCTCATTGACCTCACGCACAGCAGCACTCGCGAGTCTCAGAAAAAAAGATTTCCCAGGATTAGCCAGCTTTCCAGAACCATCCGTCCACCTTCCCTCCATGATCATCTGCATTTTAAATGCCTCCCAACTCGTACACCATGCTCGCTTGATTTTTTGTATTACAAAAGAATCGCAAGGTTGAATTAAATGTGTGGCATTCTTAGGAAAGTATCTTATTTCAGTATTAATCCCAATGGCAGCTTGGGAAGTGAGACTGTGTTGTTATGGCCGCTACAGTTAGGGACATACAGTATGCGCTTTCGGCCACCTGGCAATGCTCTAATAACACGTCGTTTTTGCATCCATTGATGCATTACCTGCGAATCCATCCAGCCTTTAGGTCGGCTACGGTAGGAGATACCTGGGAAATTGTCAGGTACACCACGGATAGGATAACTCCGGCATTGATTTTTGAAAACCATAAACGGATTCTCGATTTTTGCCTCAACACCTCCACTGAGCCTTACCAACATAGTCATTCCCTCTCCTCCAGATGCCACATCTGCATACTTAATTTCTTCATTCCCATAAATCCCAGCGTGCGCCCGTTATCATAGTTGATCACAAAGTGTGTCTCATCAGCGTTGCTCACATCGCTTTCGTTTAGTGTGCCAGCGCGAAACTCACGACAAAGCTGCCCGAGATGAAAAGAGACTTCCTTTTCTATGAAAGCCTCCTTGGCTGGGCTCGTCAACAGCTTTCTGGTATCGGCTCGACTCACAATACAAAAAAGATCAGCAAATGTCTGAATCCATCGGGCATTTGTCTTCATGATTATGGGAACATCTGTGCGCGGATCCATAAAATTTAGAGAGTACGACGGGGATGTACTGTGTTTGATGAGGTGCACTGTCAGTGCACGAAGGTTCCGCAAATTCAACTTGACCCCCAATCTCCTCAAACGATCAAACTCTTCAACCAAATCCTTGTGTAGAGCCAAAACCCAGGCTTCTCTTTTACGTCCCCTACCAGAGCGTGTTTTAGTAAATACTCGCGTGAAACCGTTACGCGAAACACGCGTGATGGAGCATCTTTTGTCTTGTAACACCACCTTGCCTTCTTTATCCGTAAAATCTGACCTCGACTTCCAAATGCGGCTTGCCCGCACAAGGTTTGCGTTTCGGGTTCCGCGAAAAAGATCCGGGAATTCGGCAACGGCTTTAGATGCGATACATGTTTCCTCGTCTGTCCGTACAGCCTGAAGCATCCATTTAACGATAGTCAATCGTTGCGACAGCGTCAAAACGCGCTGCAAGCTACGCTTTTTTGTCGTGTCTGTAGTTGGAACTTCGTTCCTGTTGATTACAGATGCATTGGATGCATCTGTATTTGTCCCCTGGTTCGTGGTCGTCGAATGGCCTTGGTTCAATTTGCCATTGCGAAGCTTTGCGCTCTCGAGAGCGGCAATAATAGGGGAAGGCGATGCCGGCATTGGGAGGAGGGGGAATGAAGCGAAGGTGGTGGGAGGAGGGAGAGGGAAGTGAAAGTGGTGGGAGGAGGGAGATGGACGTGAACGGAGGGGAGGAACGTGAAGTTGTTGGGAGGAGGGAGAGGGACGTGATCGGAGTGGGAGAGACTTGAAAGTGGTGGGAGGAGAGAAAGGGACTTGAATGTGGCGGGAGGAGAGAGAAGGACGTGAAAATTGTGGGAGAGAGGAGAGGGTCTTGAACGTGGCGGAAGGAGGGTGAGGGATGATGATAGTGGTGGGAAGAGGGGAGCGACGTGAACGTGGTGGGAGGATGGTGATGGACGTGGACGTGGTGGGAGGAGGGGGAGCGACGTGAACGTGGTGGGAGGAGTGGGAAGAATGTGATCGTGGTGGGAGGAGGGAGAGGGACACGAAAGCGGTGTTGCGAATTGAGATCTGGTATCTTTTTCGATGTAATGCCTAAGAGTAAGCTGATTTGGGAGCAGGGGGGCAATCAGGTTACTGTATCTTTGTGGGATCAGAGTAGAGAGCGGGCGAAGGAAGTGAAAAGTAGCGAAACAATGATTTACGTGGTATCGTGCGTATCTTCGTTGTCGTCTTTTTTCTGTTGCAGCTGTGTGGACGTGTGCTTTATACTGATGATGTGTTGGCAAGTTGTGTTAGAATATGTCGTGCACAAGAGTACGTGATATGTTGTGATGAGCACTGAGGTTGCATTTGATAATCGTTGCATTTGAATAAAAGTGTTTGAATGAAGGGACGTGAGAGGCATGTCCGTTGGAGTGAGGGGTCGTGAGATATCCGAATTCAAAATTATCATAATGCCTTTTTTGCCGGTTGGTGATGTTTCGTCCAAATTGTAAAACCATGCAGTATTTCGGTCGCAGACGCAACATGTACTGTAAACTTTTGCGTATTGTGAGCTCAACAGATCAATCGCCACGTTCCGGATTTTTCGTGGCAATACCGTGACACCCGTTTGGAGGAATTGTGACACTAATTTCAATTGGCCGTTTTTCAAATCACCGTTTTAGTGTCAGTGTTACTATTTCGCGTTGTTACTCTAACATATTGGTTACACTAATGACAGTAACTGGGTGTAGTGTATACAACGCAAACAAAACGTAGGAGATTTTTTGAAGTCCGGGGGAAATTTTTCCTGCGTGAGAGCATCGCTCTGTGGCTCTCTCCGCCCAGGTTTGCGATTAGATCACGGTGATGGGGTACAATAGTAGATGCAGCGTTGTGTAGTCTGGTGCCTATTATGAAGCCAAATTGCCATCCCCTAATCCTTGCGCTCCAGACAGAGACGCTTTTATTGCTGAAGGGGGGGGGGGGGGGGGGGGTGCTGGAGACGTCGGACAGAAACCTCAATATTAAAAGAAAAAGTACGTGTAATTGTGAGGCAATCACCATTTTTTGTGTTTTGCGACGGGGACACTCTCAGCCTGTCGTCCACTGGGACTTTGCGAAAACAATCACGGACACAGAAGAGGAGTGAGATTGCGCGCGGACACTATGATACTGCACCCCAACCGAGCCCTAAGATCGAACATCCAAGCAAATTTAAAAAAATAGAAAAGTCCGCCTGTTTTTGTACTGTATGCTAGGGTTGTTGCCCTCCTATACGTAGAAAGCTGTTTACAGCTTTCTAATATCTCAATCGCTTGCTCATGTGAGCAAGCGATTGAGATACAGGGGGGGACGCGCAATAGTGCCGCTTTCATTATTGCCACCCTCGAATTAGTGCCGCCAAAACCGGCAGACACAGGTTCTGCCACGTGCCATGCACGACGTCGTCATCGCCCACTCATTCGCCTCGGCTCAACAATTGGTGATGGCACCTCACTCAAAGACCCTAACATGATTCCTGAAAAGATCGCCAAAGCGAAGCGTAACTTTACGCGCCTTACGATTGCACAGAAAATCGAGGTTGGGCATCTGCTGCAGGTCGGGAATGCGAATACCACAGTTATGCGTCAGTTCAAAATTTCAGAGCGAACCATCCGAAACATCAAACGCTCTCTTCCTTTACTCCAACAAATTGTGACCAACACCGCTACAACGCTCGGAACAAAGACTTTGCACCCTGCGATTTGGAGGAATGGATTGAGATCGAGACTAATGAGCTTGTGGCAGAAGCTTCTATTAGTGATGCTTGCGATTCAATACATTATGGTGGAGAGCTACAGAATCAGTCTGCCAGTGATGCTATGATGGATGATTGTGTGGCAGAAGGCGAGTGTGAAGTTACGGAGAGGCGGGCCGTACCGAGTGCTGTAGTGTTAGCAAGGTTGTTTGGGTCTTTGGAGAGTCTGGGTGTGGGGTGCGATGTGAGCAATGCCTTATCGCACTTGAGGTCCGCAAAACGAGCTTTTCTAGAAGCTAGGCATGAGAGACAGGGTCAAAGGCAACAACAGCAGACTTTAATTGTGTAAACACGGGGTCCGATAGCCTTCTTCCTTTACTCGTCGTCGTCTCTAGGTGTATATATACTCCTCTCTAATGACAGTCTGTCCTGTGCGGTCAGATACTAATAACAGAGTTCTGGCCGGGTAGTGATTCTGCTTTCTGATTGTGCCGCTCCGAATTAGTGCCGTATTATTAGTCCTTACAGAGGGCGGCACTAATGCGTAGGGTCGACTGTACTTAGTCTTTAATTTCAACCACGTCGTTCTGGGATACGGCCGACTGTCTGGCGCCGTTACGCGCGGCAGTGCACCTTGGCCCGTTTCAGAGATGTTTTTTCGAACTATTTTGCATGTCCGATTTTTTTGTCATTGTCCGACAACTCCAGCACCCCCTTTATGCAACTGTCTGCGGTACTGGTTCTTGAGAATCCTGCTTCACAGACGTCCAGGACTGTGACCGCCCCTGTCGTGCAATTGATGTATCTTTCTTGTCGGGAAAGCTTCTGTTGCGAGCACCAAAACCAGCCTGGTGTGTGCTACTCGCCCATAGCTGTGCGACTGCTTTTAACATGAAATGTAAAGGTCGAACCTCTTGAAAATGTACACGGTTGTCTATCCGTGAAATATGCCAAGGTGTCTGTCAGACCGCACAGGACAGTCTGTTCCTCAGAGTACATACTTAACGAGCGACGACGAGTATACGACGAGTCATCGGTTTCCAGTTCACACAGTGTCCTGCAATCGTAGTTACGCTTTGCGTTTCGTTTCTCAGGAACGACTGTGACCGTGCATATTACCTCTGTACCATCGTACAGTATACTCATCGGATAGGTCATTAGGCCGTAGCGCCGAACTGCCAATGCTGCCGGGTAGTGCACGGCAAGAGGCCCCCATGACATGGAGCCTTGTTCTCTCTTTACGGTGTCCTCGTACAATGGGGACTATATAACTCATCATACTGTCATCTCGCAATTGCTCTGTCCCTCAAGACACCTCCTTTCACGATGTACATAAAATTATATCTAACGTTTGTCAGCCCGAAAATAAATGAACACACAGATGATAAGCGGCAGGCTATCAGAGATTTTAGCAACTTTTTGTTTATTGCGGACAGCAGCGACTAGTTCTCAAGGATCAAAGTCACCAGAAGCGAAGACACTCTTCATAGCTATTCTCCAAGCGTCCGAGCTTCAGAAAGGGGGGATTCTCACTTCCAATGGGACACTTCTCAACTTAGCTTCAACCACTGCTGACGACGGACAGATAGCATAAGTAGAAGTTCACAGCCAGAAAAGAAACTATTTAGTAAGAGCTGTAGTGCTTCTTGTGATAGTAGTACTTTTTCGGGTATCCATGGTGGCGCCTGCCCCGGTGCCTGCCCCGGTGTCCATGGTGGCGCTTGGGCGGGTAATACGGGTAATACGAAGAATACGAACGTCCCGCCACATCCATGTCTTCTGCAATGTCATTGTGCTCGATGAGATCGCCTTCCATGGGAATCTCGTCCACGACGGAAGCGACTGCGCACAGAGCCAGAAGGGCCAAGAGGAAAAACGTTCCGATACGAATCATGGCAGCAAGGGCAAAATGTGAGGTATGAGCTTGCTGAAAGTCTCTTTGGTTCTTGCTTCAGTTGGAGAGAAAGCTGATGAGATGGGGCGACTGAGTTTGGTGAGGACTGGAACTGCTACTTTTATAGCATTGTAAATCGCCAGAATCATGCAGAGTGTTCAACAGTTTCGAGTAGCAGTCACGAGTTTGATCAAGGAGCAGCAAAGCAAAACTGCTTCAAATGTTAGCTTTGCATCCTACGAAAGCAAAATATTACCATGCACAAGACCGCTTCAACGTTTGCTTCTTGACAGTGGTGAACTCAAGATTGCAATTAAATTAGGGGTGCCTCCTTGCGAAATCTTTTCATGATTGGTAGAGAAATGAATTGTGTTCGAGACAACTTGTCTGAACGTAAGAGACAAAATGGACTCTCCGTGATGTAAGATCTCGCAGAAGATTTGTCGCGCACAAGATTTGTCGCGCACAAGATTTGTCGCGCACATGATAGAAGGATGCATGCCATTTCTACATGCTTCACTGTATATTTCACTATTACAATTTGCCGGTACAGCTGAACCTTCTCGTTATCTCCCCTTACTTGTCACTCTTTTCACTTAGAAGTACATGCGTTCATAAAAGCTCGCACTCTGGGATTGAAATCGTTTCTACGGTTGTCCAATATTGGAAGCTCCCCTCTCAACGAGAATGTCCACGATTCGATAGCAAAGACATATTCGTGTACTTTATTTGGGTCCCAGGGAAACGAACAAGCTCAAACAAGGATAAAACATTATGGATGTCAACAATAAAAAGAAGTGAATCGAGGCATAAGAGAAATATCGCGTTTAAAATGAGATTTTGAAATATGGGTGCCATTGAATGAGCTATTGAGAGTACGGCTGGTGTCGCCTCTATCATAATATACAAAATTGTCACCAAACGCAACGCACAAGCTCCTGCATGTGTGGTGATATTGTGGTGATATTGTGGTGATATTGTGGTGATATTGTGGTGATGTTGTAGTGATATTGAGGATCATGCCCAGTTGTCGCAATCTTCTGAAAAACTACTGCTATGGACGGTGCCCTACGGCAACCTTCGATAACACCGCTGATATCGAAGGTTGCCCTAGGGCACCTGCGATAACACTAGTTTTTCGCAATATTGGGGAACGGATAAAACGAAACAGGCTTGATACGAGGGGGTGTGCGGAGGCGATCTCGACGGAGGCATCCACGGGGGTCTGCCGAGAGACAAGTGTGTTGTCACACGAGGCACACTCGGGCCGATATCAGCTCGAGGCGCATGTCCAGCCCTCGAGCTGATATCGATCCTCTTGCCCCGTGTGACAACGCATACTTGTTGGTTGGGGATGTTATTTCCCAAGAATAATATGGGATCTACCGTTCACCGGCACCTTTTTAGAATAAACAAAGACGGCGAATCGATGCAACTCGTTAAGTTACACATGACAGGCACATGACTTCGATTGCCACAGGGCAGCGAGAAGAAAATGATATGAGAAGTGGAATAGACGGGGTGAATGAGCCATCACAAAAGTGCTTTTGGAAGATACTTCAGCAGCGGATGAATGTAACGCAATTGCTCCATAGAGCATTACAAACATCAGAAGAGTATCGTGTGGAGGGCAATGCCAAGAAAAATGAATCATGTGGGCTGCATCAAACTGCCAGGAAAACAGTACAGTAGTGAAGCACAATTGTCGCTGCATCCACGATGGGCAACGTCAGCAGAGGGACCAAACCAAGTCCTAGAATAGCGAAAAAGGATTGTTGCCACAACACCACGAAGCCCGTCATTGGCTGCTGAGTCCCTCGGTATCAATATTTCATGCACTATGGCATGACTCTGGTCAGTGTTCGTATCAACCGATAGTTCGTTCTGTCCTGACCCACGACGATGCTTTGTCACCCACGTCTACCAACTGTCGTCGCGGGATTGAAGATATTATGACAGAGCTACTGTACCTCCTTTAAGGTTTGCACGCGGACGTTGTAGTATAGCTCCCTGCGACGCCGTCATGGTCACCTCCTCGGAAAGCGCATATCATACGCAAACCAATTTATCCACTCGCCTATCAAGGGGTGGGGAATGACCATAGAATATGCGCTTTCCGCCAAGAACACCAGCTTACAAGGGCCAGCTCGAGTTCGAAGTAGAAAGAACACGGCAACAATGCCAATGCAGGAAGGGAGCCCTGCCGCATTCCCACGCCTTGCAACAATGCCAATGCAGGAAGGGAGCCCGGCCGCATTCCCAACGTCTTCCATTGCAGCGCAGCAAAGCCCCTTCTTAATGAAAGTAACTTCGTCTCGGCTGAATGAAGGGGAAGAGACGACTATGTGGGCATTCGAAACTCGTTAGGAAACTAATGGGCGTGAACCAGATGTGCCACGAGCGCATATGCCCCAGGCGTAACATTGTTCCCGCAAGCAGCATCCCTACATTAGGCGTGGGCGCACAAGGCACGCTGGGGTGTCGAGCAGATTTTGATTTGGCTGGAGGCCACATCCTAATCTCAGTACCGTTACCTGGTACTATAAGGCTGCAATGGTTGAGTCTACCGTAGTGTCTACCGGAAACGGCCCGGTTTACTGTACTTTTTTCTAGACAACGCAAAGCACGATCTAACTTGTGTTTCTTCGCAAATAGAAGTCCATCCCTCCAAGAATGCTCAAGATTTTATCATAAAATACTGCAATTATGATGTCGGTGACATCACCGACTGCAAGTACACACCCAGCACCCGCTCGTCAATTCTAGCGAAAACCAACTCGTTGACGCACATAAAGGTGTTCAAAAGAAAAAGTCGACTTACAGCAACTAGTTTTCTCTAAGCTAATTTTATACCAGTACCATAAAGACATGTATGCGTGGTCACACGGGGCACACTCGGGCCGATATCAGCTCGAGGGCTGGACATGTGCCTCGAGGCGGAGCCGAGGGCGCATGGGAGGCCCGAGAGGTGACCTGTCTCTCGGCTGACCCCCGAGGAAAGCATACCCAGTAAAATCAAAACGCTACAATTTTAGAGAGTTTATATCACCACACATGCAGGAGCTTGTGCGTTGCGTCTGGCGACATACTGTGAGTCGCGCCGGCACTGTCGCACTGTGCTGATATCGCAGCTTGTCCCCTGCTTGATATTGTGCCACAATTTTGTCAGCCGTGAGACAATCCGTAGAGTGCTTTCTATTCAAGTCAAAACTTCAGAAGAGTTACAAAACGAGTCAACCTCCCAAGGAAGAATAGAAACATTGGGCATCAAAGTTGAAAAGAATTAATTCGCAGAATTTTGTGGCATGTACTGTATGAAGGGTTATTTGGCTCCCGTGCATGAGTGGAACAGCTTTTCGGGCTTGCGATTTGACCTTACCGACCGGCAGGCAGGTCCCATGGCTTTGTCATAGTCACAAGGCTACGTCGTAGGCTGTTCGAATGTCTCTGAATAAAAGACAAACTACAGTGCGGAGAAAAGTAAGGTACAGTAACTTTGCAAGGCACAGTTTGTTCGTGTACTGATTGAGGTCCTCGAGAATACAGCATACCGACTGTCACAATGCTTCACCTCGGCTTGAATCTGCCACGTCTCTCTGTGTCCGAATTTGTTTGTACGGCGGGAATCGTGACAGACCAGACCGCTGCTGGTCTCCCTGCTGGTCCGATGAGCAACGCAACGATTTAGAGCGCACCACATGTGTAGAAGGCCTGGACACACACTACTGTACCAACGTGATTTCTTCTGATGGCGTTCACGGCAAATTCTGCATAAAGGGCGTGTCCCTTGATGCTGTCCAAAATTAGGCGGGCGACAGACTCCAGCAGACTTCTGCAAATTCCCTGCCTTACTTCTGACCGACTGCCTGTGGTGATCCCCCAAAATCACAACTAGACAGTTATGATGGGAGAATTGGGGATTTCATTTTTTTGCAATTTGGAGTCATTCCTTTGGTTTGATTGCGTTCGGGTGTGCATTCTAGACTGCAGATTGCGTGTCCTTGACCAACTCTATGTACAGTACTCTGCTACCCTCACAGACCAAGATAAGGGAAGAATCCTTTTTTTTGCATCAACAACCAGAATGCACCCCCTTCCAAATTGAAGCATAGCTAGGCTTGTCGAATCGGAAACAAAAACTTGGTTACTAATTCGGTTACTGGTACAGGTCTTATCTCAGTTAGAGCCCACTCAACGCTGAATTGCGGTACAGGGGGGGTCACCATATAGTGCCTACTTTAGTAGTGTCTCTCTCTAAATACTGAAGTGCTATACCTCCGCTCTTGTCACGTGTTCTCAAAACATATCCCCGTGCCCACGTGTAAGATGCACCCGTGCTAAACCGTGGCACGCTTCGGCGACGTCCAACTCTACAGTAGTTTCAGACGTCGTTCCGAATTTCATGCGTTCATGACGTTCAGTGGTTCCGACGTTCAGTGGTTCCGACGTTCAGTGGTTCCGAGTCGGAACCTGAAATGTCGGAACTTCCGACACGCAACACTGTCGCCCGATACCTACTGCTGTAAGCTCACGGAACTGTTTTTGGAGCTAGAGAAATTGGCGTAAAGCCTATTTATGATTTATGAGTGCAATGTACAGGGAGCAGGTTCTATGTTACGGCGCACGAAGAAAGTATTTCCCTGTGCACGGGCTCAGGGAAGCAGATCACGAGAGAGGTAAGCAGTGCTGGCCGATTATCTATGACTAAAGCGTATCTAGGCAAGCATTAGAGGGGTGCATATTTTCTCTGTTTCACTCTCCGCTAGTAGTTGCCACTACTGAATAGTGCCACCTTCTGGGATGTAGCAAGGGGTGGCACTATTGCGTGTATCCCACTGTACCAAATACGGACACGGAGAAAGTCGCTTCAACTGCTAAGTGGGAAATCACAGTTGGACGTTCATAGACTGCGGGATTTATTGCAGTCACAATTGCGTTGTCTTAATATCCCTAATGCCGGATTTTAGTGATCACTATAGTGATCACAGCTTTTGAAAAGACAGTACTTCGGCGCATGAAATGCTTTCTGAGATCTGAGAAAACAACCGTGTTCCTGACGCTGTGTGTGACCACTCTGCAAAGTTTCACTTGCAAGGCCGCAAAATTGACTCCATGACATTCGGGCAAAGTTGGGTCGTCAGACCCTTTTCCGGGGGCGTGAAAAAGGCCTATCGATCACTATAGTGATCATTTGGCCTCTTGTTTTTACTCCTACGACACGACTTGTTAAGTTCCCAAACTACCGTGAAGAAGTATTACATTTTAACTGAAACGACGTCGACGGGTCGGGCGCTCATTACTGCTACCTCCCCACTCTGATCTGAGTCTCGTATATCCCTCAGATGGGGTACTTGGCTCTGCAGTCGCTGTTTGGCTCACAGGGTCGCCATTCCCACTCTGTTCATCCACTGCAATGGTTAACGTCGGGGTTTGACGAAGTTTTAACTCCTTTGCAGTGTGCCAGATACTCCAACAACTCTTCTGCAATCCTGCATACGTCCTGGTACACAAAGGCGCGGCACAAAGATTGCAAGTGTAAGTTGTTCGGTGACCCCTCCACGGTCCCCCATTCTGCCCACACATCGCACAATACAACACTCGAACTTATTTAGGACTGTGCCCTCGCACAGATAGTCGAAGTGCAGTGCCATCAACACCATTAAAAAACAATAAAAGTTTCCTCTTTCGGGCGTGTGCTACTTCAATTAACCTTTTAACTTCATCTGGCGCAACGATCTCTTCAGATCCAGCAATTAGCTTCTCCACTTGAATGTTTGCGGCATGGGAAAGGAGCTCTTGTGAGACTTCAAGCATAAAATCCGCAGTAGCTTGAAGCTTGTTGAGCATGTTTCGGTAGCTGTCTAGACTCTGAAAAGCTTGTTCAGATACAAGCAAGTCTTGTCTTTTAAACATACGCCACCCGAAGAACGCGTTTATAGCCAGAGTCTTGATTGTCTGCGGGACAATCTTTTGCTCCCACTTGAAATGGGAGGTTGGACTTCGCAGAATCGCCCTTTGCTGTGTTGCGCCTTCAACGCCCGCCTTCGTTTTGGAGTAGAAACTTTGCGAAGCATGCTTGAAAAGCTTCAATGGGACAAAAGCGCCCTTGTCTCTCACATTCCCATCAATTATCTGCCAAAACTTCAGTCTGCTGGATACAGTTTGTCTGTACTCTGCATTGACGAACGCCGGTGTCGCAACGTGTGTTTCGTAAGCCCAAGAGACAATGGGACCTGCAGTTGAGACCAACACGGCTTCAGCAACCTGTATAACAGCAGCAGGAAATCTGATAATAACTGTGTATAGGATTCCAGTCTCGGCGGCGCAAACGTAAATGGCAAATCTCAATCGCAGTACAACAAGTTGGTGCACTACTTGTGCCATGTGTTCGCGAGGCACGTACTTGCGAAAGGTTTCATCACCAACCTCACATCGGACAATATCCGGGGAAGATAATCGCACAGCTTCTCCCAGACTTATAGGTGATACCCTCGTCTTGATTTCCACAGCAGCACACACAACCACCTCACCCGCATCGTTTGTTATCCCTTCCCCATCACCCTCCCACTCTTCAAAAGACTGCATGTTAATAAGGGCAAGTGCGTCCGACGAGCAAGCTAGATACCGTGCGTCTTTCAACGCCAACATCCCAACCTCAAACAAGCCCTTCACAAATTGCATCGCCCTCAGTGCACTTAGCACGGCATTCTCATTAGCCGTCCCCCTCATCATAGGCTCAGTCGAAACTTTCGAACTGAACCACCCCTTGTAGAATAGATCGAACCATTGTTGTTCCGTCTTTCCTTCGCCCTCTTGCTCCGATAGCAAACCCAAGCTTGACCGAACTGCTCCACTTGACATCAGAACAATTCCAGCGTTGGTACCAGTAATACGGAATTGACGGAGAACGAACCAGTCGGCGCAGCGCTGTCCAATGGTGGGAACTTGACAATTCTCCCGTATAGTATCCTCAGCAAATGCTTTCAAGGAAAGAGTGGCTTCTTGTTCGTTTTCACTTTTCGCGAACAAAGTGGTTGGCATTGTAGTGCCTGTCTTTGGCACAGCTATCCAGGTATTGAGACTCTGCTGTACACCCGTTGGAACTGTGTACATAAACCGCAACACTTTAGAGAACTTGTCAGTCCCACGTTCCCTCACCGCTACAGCCGTCGTTCTCCTCTGTCCAACGCGTGAACCACTTGAACCGGCAGTCTTGGTAGCGAAGAAGGCCTCCGGTCCTAGGCCAGGGTCGTCATCAATAACGAACGCCGTCCTCCTGTCGTACCGTACGGACGCACCGCCTCCACCGCCATTAGATGCCTCCCCAAAGTCTTCGTCATCAACGACAACAGCTCTATCAATATCCTCAACACAAGCTGCCCCGTCGCCGTTTGAAACTCCTCCGCCCCCCTCAGTACCTTGCACCGGGTCTTCAGTAATTTCTTCCTGCAAATCATCCCTGCAAGGGTCCAAGTATGACTTTCCAACAAAGGGGTGAACACGCAGCAAATGGTCTGGCATAACAAAAACAGATCCTATTCCATTCTCCATCATTATCTGAATGAAGGCCTCCTTGCCATACCCTCTATCGGCCGTTACAATGCATCCGGTTAAAGCCTCCTCCCCGCGTCCGTCCATCAAAGTTGTAAACAACTTTCGCACTGAGTCCGTCTGTGCTTCCCCCCGACGTCGAAATCTTATCGCAAGCACAATACGAAATAGGGCGTCAGCAACGGCATCAGCCGAATGGCCCTCTCTGTCCTCTTTCCGTGCACTGAGCATCTTGACTTGATTATCGCTGGCCCTTGTTCCATAAAGGTCATCGTCCAGCGTAGCTAATAAATGAAGAGGGGAGAAGAACACCTTCCTTGTTTCCCTGAACGGAATGGCCTCGAACTCAGACAAATGTCTAGTTCGGTCCCGTTGGGCACTCCATTGTGTTGATCCTTCTGCACCCCTTCCAGTCGCAGAGTAAGCCAAGACATGATCAGCGATGAATCTAATCCGTTCCAGAGACGGCGGCATACTTCCAGCTTGCCGCAACACAGAGATAGTCTTATCGAAGCTCAGCCCAGTTGTGTGAGACAACAAGAGGACTGCCACATACTTGTACATGTCTGGCAGGGTTACGATATCTGCGTCCAAATTCTTTAGCACGATGAGCTCGTTAAGCCAGCCCATCAGTTGGTTTAGCAGACCATTCATCAGAAGCACCGTAAATCCCGAACGAGTAGGCGCGATGTTCCGAACACTGCATTCCACACGCATTCTTTCCACGACGCCACTGCACGCATACGTGCTTTTTGCTGAATGACTGCGTGGGCAAATTCCTTCTCCATCATAACCGTGGTGGAGTTAGTTGCACTTATCACCCATCCTTCACTTGGGTCAACACCTCGATCAAAACGTCTTCCACGGCCCCTCCCTCTGCTCCGACCCCTAGCCCTTGAGGTGCCTCTACCTCTCGACCCTGTTCCACCTCCCGCTCCGACAACTCCACCACTCGTACTTGCCCTTCCTCGCCACCGAGCCCTTCCTCGTGATCTTCTGCCCCTCCCACGACCACTCCTTGTTATACCCCGCCCGCTACCCCTTCCCCCAGTCCCAGAGTCAGTAGGTTGACCTTCTGTAGTCGTTATCACGCTAGATTGAACAGTCGGCAAATCTGCTACAGCATGAATTTCAGTCGGTTGAATCGAACTACGCTCGCGAAGGGGTATGGTAGTAGCTCTAGTCCGCTCGCCAGAAGGGGTTTGGCTGGTGCCTTCAGGAGGGCTTGGAGGGGATATGACATGATTGTTATCTTCAGGGCTGGTGACTTTAGCCATGGGGGTAGAGGTCTTGGTGGAACTGGCCGTATCTCAGCCCGACCTCAACCGACTTCCAGACTTGAAAATCCGGGTGAATCCAAAAAGGATGCAGTTTAAGGATTGGGAAGACTGACAGTGAACGGAACACTTTAATAGAAGCCAGAGGGGCACAATTGCGACCATTTTTGAGGGCCTACTGATCAGTATAGTGATCAGTAGAGCAAATCGGGAGAAAAGCCAAAATTGCCTACTGATCAGTATAGTGATCAGTACCGGCATTAGGGATATTCTGCTTCGGTGCTGATAGTTGATGTACTGTACTTGTAGATATGATAATGACTTGTCGAAATGTTAACTTTATTAAAGATAGGGCGGTGTCCTAGCAGTGATGTACCAGCCTTACATCCTACTGCAAAGGGCCTCCGTCTGACCAACTTACTTTCCCTACAGTCAGGACGCGGAAGGATCCATGCAGCATCAATGAAAATGTAAAGCACAGCACGGCAGCCCAGGTCATTTTTTATGGGAAATATCACGACTAGGTGGGGAACTAGTGCCATTTGACTTTATCAGTACGCACATTCCGGAAATATAACAACTCAGTGGGGGAAATCCGGAAACGTAACACATCAGTAGGGGAAACAACCCCTTCATGCGCCAAAAACCCTCCGTGACAGAAGTGGTAGGGGAAACGAGTACATGGGGCTCCATCAGTAGGGGAACTGATCCGCTGTGACAAGTTTGATGGGAGAAAACAAACTTAAACATATCTAGTAGGCGAATGTATTACCTCAGTCATCCTTAAAGAGCTGACGCAGTTCACAGTTGCGAGCCGTATGTCCCTTGAGATGGCACAGGGAGCACGAGTAAGAACGATTTCGAGCTCCGGGCCCTGTCTCATACCATGAACGCACCCGTTTCCCACCATTTCGGACCGGTCTCCCGTGGGGTTGAGCAATAGCCACTGGTATATTAATTGAAGATCCTGACAAGACCTGCTCTTGCGCACCAAGTATCACCCTGTTGAGATCTGCTTGAATTGGCATTGGAAAGATTACTCCGTCGTACTGTTCCTTCCACGCGACTGTCAAGTTTCTCGCCCCAATAAACTTGAACAAATTCATTGAGCCATACTTTTCAATTATCACGGCTGTTCCGTGCCAGCACGGAAACATAGAATCGTCTAAAAGAGCACAGCACGACGGTGGTTCTTGTTCCTCTTTGTTGAGAACCACCCGCCGTGTTTTGTTTCCGTCAACTGCACTGACTACTGTTGCTTCCATATGGTTTCTGCCATCTAAAAACTTGACATGCTTTTGATAGGGCCTACTTCGACGGACCAACATTTCCGAAAGTCTGTCAATGTGTGGCGGAACCGGTTTCTCACAATTGGGATCCACGTTCTGTCGTTTTAAAAAATGCCTTTCGCTGCAATTCAAGAACAGTTCGTAACATCGAGTGTGGTTCCACACTTCGAATTTGATTTCGCAGTGATGCACTCATTTGGCCTTCGGCCCCCTGGGAAGTTGTAATCAAGTCTTGCAGCCCAGCGTATGCTCTATATAGAGCCGTGTCTGGAAATCGAGATAGATCTTTGGAGGTTTTCGATCCATACGTCCGTTTCACCGCGTCCACGGCACTACGTGAGGGAGCGCGCACGGCTTTCTCGTATTGAGCGAGACCTTTCGTTTTTTCCATCCCCAATGCTTTAGCCATGTTTTTCTTAACATGCAAAGGGTCAAGGAATAGTTTCGCATTTTCCATAGTCTTTTCGAAAGAGCAATCAATAGACTTTTCCTGATCGACAATTGTAACTCGACCTGTCACATCAAAGCCTGACACGTTTTTCAGATTCCTGAATACCATAGTCCAAGATTCTTCAGACTCAGTCGCAACAGTGTGCGCAAATAGCAGAGGAACTAAATTGTGGTTGGCATCGTAGACAACAACTTCATAAGTAGTGCCATATGACTGTGCTCCGCGCCCTTGACAATGAGCGCTATCAGCTGCTGTCATTGCCCTCCCGTACCGACAGAAATGAATAGCGATATTGGGAACAAATACGAATCCTGAATAACATCGCCTGCCTTCAACAATATCGGAGCATTGCACAATTCTTTGATCAAACTGTTCTTCTTCTGGAAGGAGTCCACCTTTCTTAAGTTGACGGAATATGAACCTAGCGGCCTTGACGCGAGTTTCTCGCATTTCGTCCGCAGAGCAAGTAAATATTTCCACATAGTGCCCCAGTTCCCTTAATAACAAGGCATATCCCTCCATACAAGCCATCTCTTCAAGTCTGTTGGCGGCCACCATGCGTGATAATTCGTTCTTTATGGCACGAAAGTGTCGCAGACCTGGCTGGCAGGTGTAAATCGGCTTCGCATTAACAATTGATACAATAAATTTCGTAGTCACTGACGGGTTTCCTTGAAGTTCTGGAAGAATCATTCGTGCCACTTGTTTTGCGGTGTAGTCAGGCGCGCAATTTCCCCCACTATTTTTGTCACTTGAAACAACTTTTCCCGAACATGCAGACAAGCGGCCTTTGAACTCCCGCAATCTCCTCCACATTCCAGTTCCTGGGTTTCGTAAAAACCGCAATTTGTCTTTGCAATGACGTTCCCGGCTCGTTAGAGAAACTGTTTCTGCAGTTTGATGAATATTGAGACCTCCTTGTATAGATAGAAAGGCTGTATGCGCGCGGCAATACTTTTCGCATATCCACCTTGAATCCATTTCAAGACCGTTTTCAGGAATTAATTCCACTGCACATTGCGGATACCAACTTTCAGATGCTCTCCTCTCTCCCGCAAGCGCTTGCCTAGCCTCTTTTCTTATTCTTTCTTTGTAAGCTGGCTCGTACTCTATTTAACGTTTCCAATTCTGTTGATGATCGGTCCTAGAAGCTTGTCGTTTTTGTTTTGGATATGGTCTTTCGAGGAGTTGATATTTGTTCTGGTATTATATCTCCAGTCAGATCTTGCTGTTTTGTTTCCGAGACAAAAATCACGCTGTCATCGGAACTCTTCTCAGAGTGATCCAAATTGTCGTAAGCATAACTTGGACGATGCTCATCCGATTCACGATTAAACTTTTCTCTCATCGATTTCCCTTCGTCGCTGGGGAAAATGCTTTCAAAAATGTTATCGAAATCATCTCCGAGTCCTTCGAAGGCTTCGGAGATAATTTCGATAACACCCCTGATCAGGAGATAACCATTGTTCTCTTTCACAGTGAAGATCGTCGCCGTTTTCAAAAGCCGTAAATGTAATCGTTTCCGGAATTAAACAAGAACTGCCACTTGCGTGGCTCTCAGCGTACTCTTTGCATAGCTCAAAGCACTTCGATATCTTTTGCGTGCAGCGAGTTTCCAACTCAATATTATCAGTACCGCCGTTGTTCGGATGGACCTTGAGGCAGACGCTCAAGTAAGCACGTCTAATATCCGATAATGCGACACTCTTCTCTGTGCTTTCTGGGAAGAAGATCTTCAGAACCGATGTATTTTTCGGGATCGCACTAATTCTTTGAAGCGTTTCTTCAGTTGCGTTCCCCATTAATCTTAAGCGATGAACGAAGTCGCGATCAGTAGGGGAATGCGACCGCGTATCGTTATTCAGAATTTGTGGGGAGAGGTCGGGATGAGTGGGGGAATTGGACAGAGGCGACAGGATCAGTACGTGTCGGAATGAGTGGGGAAATTACACAGCAGCGACAAGATCAGTACGTGAAACCCAAATGTCTGACAAATATAGTTGGCTTTTTAAGGAAAACCCCCACTGATTGTGTCCAATTTCGTATTTCGGCTACTGATTAGACAGTTTTGACATAATTCCCCCACCCGGAGTGTCAAAAAAGCGATGTCGCCTACTGATTCAACACTTTTTCCCCCTTTCGTCAACTGATCGTGAAATCTCCCTTTAATAATCTCAGCTGTCAACATGCAGTGTATCCACAACTACTAAAATTCGTGTCTGTGTGTCTGTCTGTATGTCCTTGCGCTCCCGCGTTGCCATTGACGCACGGGGGCGGCGCCGCGGTGACAAGTGGCGACATGTGGCGGTTTTTTCGCAGGCCAGGCCGCCACGGGGACACGTGGCGTGACAAGTGGCGGCGGCCCCGAGTGACAAGTGGCGACACGTGGTGGTAAAATTAATTTTATTTTGAATTTCGATGGCGGAATCAAGTACCTCTTCAAGTATGTGTGCAAGGGACAAGACCGAGTGACAATGGAAATCACTGCCGAGAACGAGCGCTACGACGAGATCTCCAACTTCCAAGATGCCAGATACGTTTCGGCATCGGAGGCCGCATGGAGGTTATTCTCCTTTGACATTGTAGACCGCAATCCTCCAGTAGTCAGGCTTGCAGTGCATCTGCCCAACCACCACACGGTGTAGTTTGACGAAGGGCGAGAGCAGGAGGCGGCGCTTCGACCAGCAACAGGCACGAAGCTGACCGAGTGGTTTTAAGCCAACGAGAAGTACCCAAGCGCGCGGCATATTCGGTACCACAAGTTTCCAAGGTACTTTTAGTGGAAGACACACACCAAGTCATGGAGTCCAAGAGCAACCCTGCGAAGACGGAACGTCAGCAGCGAAGAGGAAGCCTACGATTTCAGTGGTACAGGTGTCAACGTAGTCGGTCGAATCTACACTGTCAGTCGGAGGGAGGGTGAGCGCTACTTTCTTCGCCTCCTCCTCACACAAGTGCCAGGTGCAACATCCTTCCAGAACTTGCGAAATATCGACGGCGAGCAGTGCACCAGATTCCGACAAGCTTGCTTACGACTCGGTTTGCTGGCCGACGATGCCGAGTGGAAGCACGCAATCCGAGATTCATTGCGGTCAAGCTTCGTTCCTCTTTCTCATCTGTTTGCTACGATTCTGGCACACTGCCAGCCTTCGGACCCTCTCTCGCTGTGGAACGACCACCTGGACATGTTTCTCACCGATATTCGCAATCGTGCACGCGGACAACCCATTCGAAGACAGCAGTTCCGCGATGATCACCACGCCACATCTTACGTGCTTCGAGAGGTACAGGAGGCCCTGCAGACCATGCGTTCCGACTGGACGCTCGCAAACTTCGGACTCCCACTGCCCGATGACAGCCTTCCCGCTTTGGAACAGCAAAACGAGATCGAGACCCCCGAAGCAAGAGCGCAGCAGTGGGAACAGCGACTACAGACGTCGTTCCCGCTGTTGAACACAAATCAACGCCATGCCTTTGACAAAATAATGGGCTCCATGCTCCCAGGCGTATCCGTCTCTGCATTGCTTCAAGGATCCTCAAGCACCGTGGCGGGACCTTCTATGCCGACACGAAGTGGTCGTCTCTTCTTCCTCGATGCTCCTGGCGGAACAGGCAAAAAATTCGTGCTCAGCGCCATTCAAGACTTCCTTCGTACGCGCCGTAAGCAATTCATCGCTGTCGCTACGTCTGCTGTTGCTGCTGTGTTGCTCGACGGTGGACGCACCGCTCATTCCGTGTTCAAGGTTCCCATTCCTGTATCTGCCGAAAGCACGTGTAGCTTCTCCGCAAACTCCGACACTGGCCGTACACTGCAACAAGTCGATCTCATCATATGGGACGAGATCGTCATGTGCCATCGACATTGCATTGAGACTGTCGATCGCTACCTTCGCGACTTGATGCAAACCGACCGGCCCTTCGGAGGAAAGTTCCTCGTGCTCGCTGGAGACTTTAGACAAATCCTTCCCGTCGTTCCGGGCGGGTCCCGAGGTCAAATCGTGAGCCCGTGCGTCAAGGCTTCCCCGCTGTATCGAGAGTGCCGATTCCTGCGCCTTACCGAGAACATGCGCCTTGCTGCTCTCCGAGCGGACCCTGCAGTAGATGTGGAGGCTCTCAACTTTCCAGAGTTCCTCCTTAGCGTCGGGGAAGGCAGACTTAACGGCGAATAGCGCCCGGAATGGATCTCACTACCACAGTCCGTTGCGTTCGAGCATACCATCCGCAATTTATGCCTCAAGGTCTTCCAAGGGATTCGAGACAATCACACCGACCCTGCCTGGCTCACCAAGCGCGTTATACTCACCACAAAGAACAGGCCGCTCGAGGAAGTCAACGAGGTCATCGGCAACATGATTCCGGGACCGTGTCGAACGTATTTGAGCGCAGACAAGGTCGAAAGCGAAGACACCAACGCGCTATTCTATCCCACAGAAATGCTCAACACCTTGACCGCCGTATCTGCTCTATCAGACCACAATCTCAAGCTCAAGAAAGGCTTCATCGTCATGCTTCTGCGCAATGTCGATCCCGCTACCGGTCACGTCAACGGCGCGCGATATGTCACCGAGAACATGACCAACAACCTGCTCTTTCTACGCGTTACCACCGGGTCACATCAAGGCAACAGACTGTGTCTTCCTCGAATGCCCTGTGGACCAGGAGACGACAACTTTCCCATCCCTGGCTTCACCCGAACGCAGTTCCCCATTCGCACGTGCTTCGCCATTACAACGAACAAAGCGCAAGGCCAATCCTTCGGTGGCTGCATTGGTCTCGACTTACGAGATCACTGCTTCTCGTACGGTCAACTCTACGTCGCACTATGAAGGACTACTCACCCAGGGAACGTCACTGTCCTCACTCGAGAGTCCAATGAAACAACGCGAAACATAGTGTACCCCGAGGTCCTTCAGTAGTTACCAAAAAAAGTAAACGCCATTGTCTTTACATATTTTCATTGCCACCCTTCCCAAATAGTGTTCCTCCACGCTTTCTTGGCTCGGCGCGCGAAGCGCGCACGGAGCCCACTTGTCCTCTCCTAAAAATGCTTCGATAGTGCAAAACATAACATGAAGAGAGGATAAAGCACCTGACTGAAGTAGTATAAATAAGGGAGGATTCAAGGCAGACAAGCTGCCCGAAGACACAAGCAAGAACGAAAAACAAAAAGCCACAACAACAAAAAGGCGATTCGCTTCATTCGCCCAGTCCTGCCGGTTAAGCCTTTATTGTTCCGCCTTTTGTTTTAATTTTCCTCTTTTTGTTTTAATTTTCTGCAACAACCTAGACTTAAAGTTGGATAGTTTTTTTGCGGAAGACGAAACAGACTCAAATTTTCCTGGAGTTGCTCAACTTTTTGTAATGGTTACGAGGGTGGTTTCCCTACCTCTTTTTGATATTAACGAAGTACGTTTTATCAAAAAGAGGTATAGCCGTTGTCCTGTTTAAGGATAGCTCTCACCGAATAAATAAAAGAGCAAGTTCTTTATTTTTCCGCTACCTCTAAAATAGGAATGTAGTTGTCTAAATAATTTCTATCTTGGTGGTATTAAATTCACACAGGATCAAGAAACTCCTGGCAGCGCACTCCCGTACAGAAGACTTAAAAGACCCCACCCTCTGCGCACGGTCTCTATCCCGCACGTCTGAGGTTAGTTGGAATATCGACGAGGAGGACTCCATTTCAGTATTGGACCTCGTACACAGTAAAATTGGAATTCACTACGAAATGCGCAGTACAGTGCCTTTACCGCATTTATTGACTAAAATTAAAGAGAACACAATGTATTACCCGTACAGTACTCTAAAACCAACCACGTAAAGGGAAGGAGTTGCGCACGTAACACCTCCCTACTCCGTGTCACTGTCATCAAACAGTGCACGACGCGTGCCACTAGACATGCGAACGCGGCGATTTTCTGTGTTTTCAACGTGTACACGGCGCCTCTTTCGCATCTGACTAGTTGATATGGCCCGTAGGCGATTACGTACACCAGTGCTGTGCTGCCCGTCCTCGAAGCGGAGAGGGCGGGCCTTGACACTCAGATTGGTAAACGCCAGGCACGCTTTGAACACGTGCTCGTAAAATCCCTCTCCCCAGCGCCACTGATGAGAAAGTACAGTCCATAAACCGCACATTCTCCCAAAGTAGTTTTCTACTATGACACAATCAGAAGATACTTGGAGATTGTAGTCCACGTCGTCGAATGACAGCGTTGAACGTGCCGGAGTTCGCACCGGGTGCACCACACGTAGATCTTCGGCTGCACCTTGATATCCCTTGTCCGCCAGTATGGCCCAGTGCTTATCCATAAATTCGCTCAATCGTCCCTCATCCGCGAACCGCAAATCACGTACCCCCTTTTTAGATGCCTCCTCATGAAAGGGCCTATTACGACGAAATATCTCCAGATCTGACACGGAGCCCGGATAGTGCTCCGTGCACCCAATAGCAAGACCAGTAGGCAGTACCGAAACTTCCACTTTGTACCCATACAGCTTATGCTTACCGAGGAAGTATTGCTTCCCCTCTGATATATTTCCACTCGGACGATTGCTCTGCTGAAAAGTGACGTCGACAGCATATCTCGCGTATTCAAAATCGAAAACATCCGGTCCTCCAGACGACACTTGGCCATTGTCCATTTTTCCTCGACGCGTGCCACACATATATCATACATGTATTCTGATATCATACGTATAAATCCAGTTATTAAACGTTCGAAAGTAGAACATTTAACAGAAAATAGACGAGCTGTAGAGTTCCATTGCCGACCATGCTTGAGTACAGTAAGTGTCATAAAGAGAACATCCAGGGCCTTGTACTGTGTTCTTTTACCTCTGCCAACATTCCAATTCTTTGACACGTGGTCTTCAATCATAACCCATAGTTCGAAGAATTGAGAGGAATCAAAATTACACATTGCCTTAATAGATTGAGAACCTCCGTCATTGTAAAACGTGTCATAAATCGGACAATTGGCGTCGTTCTCATCATGGCTGGCGACGACATCGTCATCAGTGTGATCGACGATTTCATTGACGTGTCGGTTGGTGATGTCCGAAAGAGCCTGAACAGCACGGGAGGGATTCATTTTTGAAGTAGTAAAAGGAGTCGGAGAAATGAGGAGCAGCTGCAAGATGTAGTTTTTTTCTACCTCAACTGCGCAGTTGTTCCATTTTATAGTGTTTAGTTTGAGTAGACTGAAACTGAGAGGCATATCTCACAAAAAGGCGGGCTTTCCCGTTTTTGAAAGTTGACTCGCAATTGCAGATATGATGCACACCTTAGGCTATAATCTGCGTTGCTGTATTATTTGCACACTTAGTTTACTTTTCTACTGATATTCCCCAAACTCTAAGTGCTTTCACGCTACTGCAGTACTTGAGGTACTGTACGTAGTTACCCTAGTGTGAGCCATAAAAAGTCAAAAATTTAAAGTACAACACTAAGGTTGCAGAAAGCGTTTTTGTTTCTAAAACTGAAGTAACTTACCAAAATACTTTTTGTAGACTTTAACTCACCAATCTAAATGGATAACGTCATCCGCGATGCAGCTATGGATACCATCACCAAGGAACTTAAATCGTATACACCACCATCCTCATATCACCACGATATTATATCAGTTATTACGTCACACATTACACGAGAAAGATCTGAGAATAATTTTGACACAGAACTGATACAAAAATTACGTGAAGACCTCCCTGTTGAAACTCTGTACTCCTTCGAAGCACTGAAGGGCACCACGTTCGTTTTCAGAATCACCTGTGACTTCTTACGTGCAGAAGGTGTAGAGTATAACAGACATCTCGCAACTGATCGCATGCCATGGGGATTAGAGCAAATATTATACTCAGACACACCGATAACGATTGCGCTTACGAAAGGCTTATTCAACACAAGAAGAGTAGCCGACCATGCATGCCTACTGACAAGGAAGTTGAACGTCAACCCAGCCCACCAATACAAAGTTATCCCCCCTGGAAACGTAACTCCGAAACCAGAGCCACGCATAACATGACATCGATTCGTTTAAAGAATCAGGATAAATTCACGGGAAACCGGATGAGTACTTCACGTAATACATCAAAAACTACATTGATGCTCCCCAAGACTACAACCTTGACCAATTCAACAAACTTGCTTTTTCCCACAACATATTCGATGGAGAAATTAAGCGATTCTATCGAGAGAAGGTGAGGGAAAGGTGTCTAAATTTTGGTCTGGCATACCAAGTTATGCAACACGAGTACAACAGCATAACTCGACAGAACAGAATGAGGAAGTCCCTCCAGAGCCTGAGAATCAATCTTGGATGCATGCCAAGAAGCTCAACACCGCAGAACCTTTGGAAGAGCTACGGGAGATCATCGCACGATTGGCTCCTCAAGGACCACAGACTCACCGTTCCGAAAAAGACAAGGTGGAATACCTTTACAACGCTGTCGTTGGAGCCCCGTAGGCGATGTCAGCGCTAGCGAGCTCTCAGTCTACATCCAATCCTTGGGATTTCCAACAACTGTATACGGCATTAGACTCCACCCGGCCTCAAGACCAGGAAGAGCAAGAAGTAAGAAAGAAAGATATAAACATCGGTCAATCTGTCCTACATAAAGAGATGAAATCTACATCCAAGTATGCTCCTGATCTCCACTACGAAGGTCAAAAATATTACGGACGACCGAAGAAACTAGGATCACGCTCATCTGCTCCATTAAGGCCCCCTCAAGATAAAACAAAAGACGGTCAAAATGGGTCAGACCGTTACGGCAACCCCAGGCTATGTAACGACGTCAGGATTCCAATCATTTCATCAGGGACTGCCCCAAACCTCGCAACGTGACGCGAACTATCTCATCCCAAGTCACGAGATATCCAAAGAGAAGCCATCAGATTCTTTTCGAACTCTGTTAACAACTTGAGGACGCTTTATTCTCCACAGACGAAGAAGACCCTTCTGCTTCCCTTACAGAGGAAAACTTCAGGCAGGAGGACTCCACCTTATCTGAACAAGAGACGCATGAGCATCGCAATACAGGAGAACAAATATTCCACAGTACTGGTGCTGAGAATCGGGTAATTGCATCCATCCTTGATCCAGAGGATTTTTTGAGGAGAGGCAGTCTATACTACCGTCATAGTTTGAAGTCAAAACGAAATGACCCTTACTACGAGACTGTCCTCAAGAAAAAACGGTCTCGTTACAAAATCTCGCGAATCACCTAACAAGGATAGTCTATGACATGCGAAGAAACCGGCGTCTCAGACAACCTCCCAGTAATGCAAAGATGAATTCTGTGTTAAACTCTTGCCGAAGTCTTCCACAGGTGATAATCGATTTGAACGAACGCAGGAATGACTGGCAGGGAGCTTGCACCGACAGTGGAGCACGACGTACTGTTATCGGACTACATCAAGCCAAAGCATACAGCAGATTTGTTGGATGTAAGTTCAAACTAAAGGAGAAATTCAACAAGTACAGATTTGGTGTTAATGTACAGAAGTCAATTGGATCAATCTCAATTCGATTGCCATTTCTCAAGGACGGATTTTTGCCAATTGAGGTTGACATAGTTAGAGCGAATGTACCTTTTGTTCTGGGATTGGACTTGCTCGATAAACTTAAACTACACCTGGATACGACAAGAAATGTACTCATCAGCTCTCCGGGAAACCTTTCTGTCCCAGTCGTGAGAAAGTTTGGACATGTTTCCCTGGAAAGGAAACGGGAAGACGCAATTCTATTCTCAAGAAGTGAACTAGTCAAGCTTCATAAAGGTTTTCGACACCCAACTGACACGAAACTTCTGAATCTCATCAGAAAAGCCCGACCGCACGAGGCCACCGAGGCCACCACAAAAGTCTTGAGAGAGACTTCTGACTCATGCAATACCTGTCAAAGGCTTGTATCATAACCAACTAGATTCCAGACTACGTTACCCACACTACAAGAAGTTGAATTCGGTGAAGAAATATCAATGGATCTGATGTTCATAAAAGAAAAAGCAATTCTGCATATTGTCGACACTGCAACTCGTTTTACCTCGGCCATAATTTTACACTCTCACGGTCAAAATTACGGACAATCAGTCAACGGAATATGGCTTGCTTTCCTTTAAGTGTGGTGCACTCTCAATACAGTATTTCCTAACCGCATCAGAACTGATGCCGGCTCAGTTTTTACTTCACCTAGATGGAGGGAAATGGCCGAAAGCGTTGGGATAGAATTTCGAATTTCAAGCGTTGAAGCTCACAACTCATTAGGCATTCGAGAAAGAATACATGCGCCCCTCCGAAGAATATAGGGAAAGATATTACTCGACTTCCTCAAATTGACCGCAACTCGCATTGACACTATCAATCAAGCCATGAACGATACCAACAGAGATAACGGACTAGTTCTCTCAATAGTTGTATTAGGAATAATACCACGATCCCCAATCATTAGCTCAAATATACCCCCTCAGAAAGAAGGGATGCTTGCACTTTCAAAGGCTCAAATGGAAACGAATGCTGCAGAAGAAGAGAGGCGCATTCTTGCTGATCTTACCAGAAGCATCTCGACCGCAACCGATTTTGCATTTTAAACAGGTCAAGAAGTACTTGTCTACCAAGAAAGAGGTAAAGAATGGATTGGACCTGTTACCGTCACAGGTACATGCTGGACATCTAATACTTTGTCCCATAGGACAAAATATTAGATGTCAAGAGCAACGACGGGGAATGGCATAAGACCATGAACATGCAACAAGTTAAGCCTTATGTTCGAGAAAGTTCTCAACTCATAGACATTCTCTCACGAGACGATTTCTTAACTACTATGTTGGAGCCTTTCAAGTCCGTAAACAGACCCAAACCCTCCAATTTTGATGTGGAACTCTCTGAAGTGATCAATCCTGGTGACTGTAAATCTAAAGATGAACGATTCAGAGCCGCAAAGAAAAAGGAGCTGAAAGGTTTGATGGAAAAAGGAACGTGGAAGCTTGTATGCAAGTCAGAAGTGCCTAAAACGCAAATATTCTCGGTGGTAGAATTTTATTAGCCATAAAGGATGAAGTCACTAAAGAAGAGGTATGAAAGCCTGTTTTGTAGTTCAAGGATACAGAGATAACCTGAAAAAGGTCTCTTGTACACGATACTGCCACGCCAAGACAACATTCTACAAGAATTTTGATCGGATTGGCAGCAATATGCGGATTCCGACCATTTTCAACAGATATGACTCAAGCATACCTTCAAAGTACAGAAAAACAAATGAGGGATGTATACATCAAACCCACTGCATATTTTGAACTGAACCAGAACAAGTTGTTGAAGTTGCTAAAACCTCTGTACGGACTTGCCGACAGTGGTAATTACTAGGGCCTTACCATTAGCCATCATATAAATGAAGACTTTAACATGACCGGAACAACCGGTGATGGAGCATTTTCTTGAAATACACGCTGAACAAGCTTGATGGCATGGGCATTATCTATGTAGACGATGCCCTCCAAGCAGGAACAAAGGAGTATTCAGATCTTGCACACAAGACAGAAGAGAAGTTCAAGTGTAAGGGAAAAGCTTACGATAAGTTCAATTTCGTCGGAGTACAGGTTGAGAGAAAGGATTCCGAATACATGATTCACCAAATTGTACACCGGGGAGATAGAGAAGCTCTTAAAAACGGCCACGTTCAAGTCATAGTGATGGTTAAGAGCCAAATTAGCCTAGATTACGGACACCAGACCAGATGTTAGTTTCACCATTGCACAAGCCGCCCAAGTTACGGAATCACCATATTCTATGGATCCCAAACTTCAAATCTGATGCATCAATCTCACCAATAGATGACTCAAGAAAGAGCCATACCTACCATTAAGGTATCGCAATGTTGACGATAACTGTAGTATAACACCCCCCAACGGAGAGGGGTGTATACTTGGCCCGGCGTAGACCCTGTACGGGGGCGAGAAGACGGGGAGAACACACAGCTAACGAGACAGGGAAGCGGGCCCTGGTAGCGCGGTAGAGCGGGACAGTCGGGGACAAGCGTACGCGCGGGCCGATCTACGCCTCGACACCCCGGAGCAGCGCTGGGTAACGTACCAGCACTGACGGGCGCAGGCGGATCTACGCTCGCTCGCGTACGCGGCTGTCCCCTACCCGCTCTGTCCCGGTTAACGCGCGCGAAGGCGGATCGCGCGTGTTAGTTAAGCTGGAAGACGGACCTAGGCAGCAGGTCGTGGACAAGTCCGTGCTTGTCCCCCTACGCCGCCGCCGGTCTCGCTCGTATTTAATGTATACAATGCGTCTATCATAATACGACAGTACCGGTATGCTGTAGTAACTTACTGTAGCGCGGGTCGTCCCGCGCTGTAATGCTGTCAGCCGTCGGGGCTGACAGCACACGTGTGAGACGCGTACTGTGCGCGCAGTGGTACACGCCTCCTATACGTGTACGCGTGTGGTCGCTTGTCCTCCGTAGACGGTGGGGGTACAGGTGTGCGCGTGTGTGGTTCGTATTGATCTGATCTAAATCTAATCGCGAACCGCCGTTATGCCACAATAACCAGTTGCACATCAGAGTTTATTCAGGTGCTTCGTATGCAAACAACTCTGACGGCTTTCCTCATCTTGGATACATCATCTTCCTATGTGGTGGCAGTAACTTTTGCCAACCACTCTATTGGTTGTCTCACCAGGCCAAGGGAGTGTCAAGATCAGTTTTAGGCAGCGAAACAATAATTTTTGCTGACTCGTTTGATATGGCCTTCATGATCACACATGACATACAGAAGATGATGAATATAAAGATACCGATCCTAACGTTGACGGATAATCTATCACTATTTGATGTTCTCACAACGGCTTCTACAATGGTTGCGAAAAGACTGATGATTGATCAATGATCAGTCTTTTCTCAACTGTTCGACCTGGAGGCAGTCAAAATGACGTACCAACAAAACGAAATGGCACAGATCGGATTTATTCGATCAGAGTATAATCTAGCCGACTGCTTGACAAAGGCTAGTGGGAACAACGCTCTGATCTACACCATAAAAAGTGCACGAATCACGCACCCCGTGGACCAGTAGATTAACAGAAGCTACAATGAGGATACGTCATGTCAGAAGTGGAGGGAGTGTCCGAAATTATCCTTTGGCGGTGACGCATACAGCAAGAATAAAATGATCCTCAATGCAATAATTGTAGTGCACTAAAACAGTGCATTTTAAATTATCTCAGCTGTCAACACGCAGTGCATCCTCTCCTAAAAATGCTTCGATAGTGCAAAACATAACATGAAGAGAGGATAAAGCACCTGACTGAAGTAGTATAAATAGGAGAAGACTCGAGGCAGACTAGTTGCCCGGAGACACAAGCAAGAACGAAAAACAAGAAGCCACAACAACAAAAAGGCGATTCGCTTCAATTGCCCGGTCCTGCCGGTTAACCCTTTATTGTTCCCCCTTTTCTTTTAATGTTTTGCGACGGGGGGCTCCTCAATGGTTCACAAGTCAATAGTTCGCTTAGTCATTTCGGCATTCGGACAATGTAAACCCTTTTCGGACGTGTACACATGTACTCTTATAAACCGTCGTGCTCGCCACCGCACTCCCTAAAACTGTCAGCCAGGCGAGCATAATAGTTCGTTCTCTCAATAGATTGAATCAGTGGGTCCTGGAATGGGGGCTAACTACCGAGGGGTACCTAAAGGGGGTGTGCTGGAGACGTCTGACCAAAACCTCAATATTAGGAAGAAAAAGTACCTGCAATTGTCAGGCAATCACCTTTTTTTATGTTTTGAGACGGGACACTCTCAGCCTGTCGTCCACTGGGACTTTGCGAAACAACCATGGACACAGAAGAAGGGTGCTATTGAAGCGTGCGGACACTTCTGCGCTCCAACCGAGCACTAATATCTGACATCCAAGGAAATTTTAAAAAAATAGAAAAGTCCACCTGTTTTGTATGCTAGGGTTGTTACACTTCTATACGTAGAAAGCTGTGAACAAGCGACTGAGATAGTTATTCTTTAATTTCAACAACGTCGTTCTGAGATACGGCGCACTGTCTGGTGCCGTTACGCGCGGCAGTGCAACTTGGCCCGTGTAGGAGATGTTTTCAAAATATTTGGCATGTTAGATTTTTTGTCACTGTCCGACAACCCCAGCACCCCCTTAACTGTACAGGTTATGCACCCCAAAAATTGAACACGTTCCAAAAAGTTGGACAAAGCAAAACTCTTCAATGTTAAACGACTAGAGTACTTCTTAAGAGCATCTCCACTGGTTGGTGTTTTTTGGGTCTAATGATCTATGGCCCATGAATTTTAGACTCATTAGACAATTTCGTCTCCACTCGTTCAAAAAAACACTGGGTCTATCCCTAACAAAAATATCGTGGGTCTATCGCAGGATCTATTCAGACCCCGAAATAGACCCGGCAATAAACCGATCTATTCGCCACGTTGCACACGTGAAGCACAAATCTTGGCATTTCTCGTCCTGCCTTTCTCGCCACCGCCGCCCCCATCCCCTTCGCCTGGCCTACGGGTTATTTCCAGTCATACGGTTCCTGCGACATTTATGTGCTACCCAAACTGCCCATTGCCGTCCTTCACTGTTTTGTGACGGAAAGAGCGCGCGAAGGTCTTCCATACTGCGCACACGTACACATGGAAATTCATTTATCAGGCATGACAGAGGTACGCACATGTCCTCCCCCTTTCTTTTTACTAACATATCCCTCCTGCTTCTCCTGTTTAGCCGTCATGGGAAGGG
Source organism: Chondrus crispus (assembly GCF_000350225.1). Classification (NCBI taxonomy): domain Eukaryota; phylum Rhodophyta; class Florideophyceae; order Gigartinales; family Gigartinaceae; genus Chondrus; species Chondrus crispus. The sequence continues at coordinate 89,729 of NW_005179155.1, forward strand.
GAAAATCATGGACGCCCGTTGAGGACGTCATAGCATGCAAGGCGTACATGGGGGTATATGAAAACGCAGTAACTGGATCGTCGCTGCGGAAAGGAACTTTCGAAGCTCAGATTGCCGAGCGGTACAACGATTTAATTACAAACCATTACGAGCAGGGAGATGTGCTACTACCTCTGGAATCACGTTCCGGTTGCTCAGTCCGGCAAAGATTTAAGGATATCAAAGCAGCATGCATGAAAATGGAGGCAAACATGAAAAGGATTAAGGGAGCGATGACCGGTAATGTCACGGATTCAGATCATAAGCGAGTTGCTACAGCTATGTACAATGGCCAGGTAAGTTCTGCAACAGAAATGTACTTGTACTGTTCTCCGGATCCTGTCGAGCCCGTTCGACCTTTCTCATTTCCTGAAGCTTGGAAATTTTTGTCGAGCACAAGAATTTGGACATCTATCGATGAAGTGACAACCAAAGCCGAGAAGCGTACAAATGCTCAGAAAAAGCGAGCAGAGGCTGCTGCAGCAATATATAATGAGGAGGGAATCGCGATAGAAGAGTCGCAGGAAACAGGAGCACCCGAGGTGCAAGTGCTAGACGCTATCTCTCGACCTGTAGGCGTCAAAAAGACGAAGAACATGAGCAATGCGCTACGCGTCAAAAAAGAAGCAAACGAAAAGCTAGAATTTCTACGAAAAGTGGAACAAAGAAAAGCAATTGTTGCAGAAAAGGCTTTGGTACTGGCGAAGCTGAGAGAACGACAAGAATTTGTTTCGAGCGAGGGGGTGAGCGCACAAGCAAGATCGAAATACCTCCGCCTTACCGAAAGAAAGATGCTCGCCGATTTGGAAAAGGACTTGGACGAAGAGTTAAGCACCTTTCCAACGGAAGCGGCTTGTTATGGTGAGGATTCGAGTTCTGCACACGCATTAATCGCAAATGGAGAAGAATTTAATCATCCTGATGATGATGACCCGCTTCCAACTGAGATACGTATATCTTATGTCTCTGGTGATTACATTTCTAAGCCGGCTTCGAGGCCTCGAAGCATGCAGATGAAAGATATTCTTAATGAGACATCCACACATTGCGGTCACTGAGGGAGAGTCACATTTTTGTGACATACATTAAAGCTTTTGCAAGTGCTAACTGCTGCGACTTATCCCCAGGTCGTGTTCTGTCTTATTTTGCTCTGTGATAAGAGAGACGAACACGCTCATATATACTGCGTTGTACATTACCAAGGGTACTGTACTATGTGGAGGGGGATCCGACGCACCGGTCTCGGCCTGCTCCAGGAACGTCCTAGGGGAGCTCTAATATTTTCGGGTGCAGCGTACAGTGCCCTGTGATTTTAGAGGCAGTAGAGAGTGCGACGTAATTGAAACTGTGTCAATCAGAGAAACCCAATCCCTGTGCAAGACGGTCATTCAGGATCCGTATTAGCGTAAGATTGCCAAATATGCGTGATTAAGGCTTTTGTGAGCGCCACATGCTTACCATAATCCCCACGATCGTGCCCTGTCGACCCAATTCTAACTGCAGACGTAAAGCACCCTGTACCGCCGTTCTCACCATCGGCAATTGGCACAATGATGGACTTAGAGTCGACAGCTATCAGAGCGTCAATCTCCGCATCAGATATCTTCACACCTCCGGTTTCATCGCCATAAAACCCTCCTCTGCGCTCTTCGACGATCATATTGTGAAGTATGACACAGGCAGAGACAATTTCCTCCATATCACTTGCGCTCCAGAGCCTCCCGGGGGAATATAAAATATTCCAGCGACCGAACAGGACCCCCAAACCCCGTTCTACTGCTTTGCGAAGTGCCTCTTGTCGCATTCGAAACATTTGCTTTCGCGGATTTTGTGTCTCCGGCAAAGTCTTGACAAAAACCTTGTAGTTCGGATATATTCCGTCAGCCAAGTAATAGAACCAGTCAAACCTTTTTTCTGCAATTACACTTTCCACGCGGAAAGGAGGGTAGACTCTGCTTAAAACCTCTGCAAAGTGCGGGCTGACATCAAGGATGTTGATGTCGTTCATGCTTCCAGGGTACCCAAAGGCACAATGCCATATCCAAAGATCCAAATCGCAAATAACTTCCATTCGTAGTGTAGAGACTTTTTCTTTTCCTACGTTATGACCTTGATGTGCCTTTGGTGCATTTTTCCAATCCCACCCTGCACATTCCACACATCCCATACAGCCCGGAAATCCTACCTGTGCAAATCGCGCTTCAATGCGCTGAAGGTCTACGTGCGTCGGCGCGCGCAGGTATTCAATTCCAAATGCAGAAACCACACCCGGCAAAACTCTCGGAGCGACTTCAGAGCGGTAGTCTCACTCATTCTACAGTACTCATCCACAGCGTCACCTGGAATGCCGTAAGACAGCTGCCTCATGGAAGCAACAACCTTTTGCAGCGGATGGATTCCTTTTCGTCCTGTACAGTCCGAATTAATCCCGAGTCTTATGTAGGCGTTTCTCTCCATGACACCGTCGTACACGCGGAGAAAAAGCTCTTTGGGCATTCTGAACCTTCTTTCGAAGAGGTCAGCACTGTAAACAGGACCCCGCTCTCCCGATCCATCATCTCTCATGCTCCGCTCGTCCCTAAAGTAATCCAGCATTATGCGGCGATGCCCACCCGAAAAGTCTCGCAAGACGTTTGGACTACGTCCAGGACGGGATCCGCCGTGCTTTCCGTCATTCTCTTCGTTAAGCTGATCATGTGCTACAATAATTGCGACAGTATCGACAATGTCGTCGTCACTGTCATGCACGAGTTCGTCTAAGTTGAAGTTCATGGTCGTTCTGTAGAAATACGAAACTGGCAGTTAGAGAGAGGGGCGGGGGAATTACGAAGGGAGGGGGGGCAGGCGTGCGAGAGCAGAAGATAGACCATTAGACCGTCACTGGTGGAGAGGGGTCCCTTTTTAGATCCATCTATCAATAGCATAGACCCGCGGCCGAGTGCGGTCTAATTTTTGACTGGGAGCCAGTTGTAATTCTCCACCTGGCATTTTGGACAAATACATTATATCCCATAGACCCTCGCCAGTGGAGATGCTCTAAAGTGAGGATAGGTCTCGCTTGCAACAACAGTTTTTCAGCGATGAAACTGTCAGCTAAATATATATTGAGATTCAATCTCAGACAGCTAATTTGATAATATTTTCGGAATTCTTTATTTTGCATCAGCCAAAACTTTTGTGTTCAAGTTTTGGGTTCGTTTCGAGACCAATTTGGACGGCATGGAATGAGGAACGAGTCGATGGACCCTGTTGGCCTCGTTTGATTGACATGAGAGGGAATCTGTAGATAGATTCCTTACACTCTAACCTTTCTATAGCACCTGAGACAGCCAAAATCGGGTATTTTAAATATTATTTTCCAAAGGTGCCTGTAGATCTGTTCAAGTTTTGGGTAGCAGAACTTGTGTTGTGTGCGTTGTATACACTACTGTATGCCCGTGAATCTATCCAGGGAGTAACAAGTGACATGTCGCCACATGGCAGTAGACCAAGCGTGCACGGTCCTACTTAGCGCCGGCTGCGAAGTGAGTCTCGTCCCTTCCCCGCCTTGTCTATTTCTCTTGCTCACCCATTCCCGTATTTAGAAGCCCTTTCCTCGCGTAAAGTTGTTCCTTCCTAGCCCTTCCCTGAGCTTCACTCACATGTCTATTTTTTTGGGTCTTGTTTTCACTTTGGATTAATTTCGATAGATAGTCTCCATTGCTTCCTACAGGCCCATATCCTGCGAGCAGGGGCTCTAATCGTAAAGGACAATCTATCTTCCTGTAGAGAAACGCATGTGACTGTCAGTAGGCAACACTTTTGGGTGGTCATGACGGACACGAGGACGACATAGGAAACGTTGACAGGCAGAACAAGTATAGAAGAAAGCTGCTGATAATCAGAGAGAAGCGTACAGAAATCTCTGGAGCTGATGTTGATAATATCTCAAAGAGCGACTGCTTTAGTGGTTTTGTTTAATTTTTGACGATTTTCACTTACTTTTGAAAGTTTTCGGGAGAACTGGAAAATATTGAAAACGGGTTCTGCGGTCGACTGACTTGTGGGTTCAACATTGGGGCACTTGGGGTTTACCGAGTTGTTTTCGCCTGCATTCCCTCCGAACTCCCCACATCGCGAACCCACGCATTCCTTTTATACAGAATTGTATGCAGCTGTATTAAACTAAACACTACTAAGAGGACCATGGACATGATTTGTCTAAGTACACGTGTTCTTAGATACTTCCTTCGTTATAATTTCTAATTAGACGTGCGTTTAGACGAATCGTTGCTAAGCCGTTACATCTGCAGCCCTCAGAAATGGGTTGTGTGCTGAAGGAACGTTAACTCGTTTATTCTGGTATACAAGCCAAAAGGAAGTCTCTCTGTCCAGATCTCGGACTTTCCCGTCGAAGCATGCGGAAGTTCAACCCGACGCCAATCTAGCGGCACGAAGGAACCCCGCATTTCAAATTCAGTGCCTTCATTAAGGGTAGGGAAACATGTCCAGGGTGGGATCCCTTCGAGCACGACATTGGGAGTCAGGGTAAGCGTTCTGTGAAGTGAGAGTTTACTACGTGCTTGTGGCTCTCCCCAGCTGTGTAAAACTAAAGGGATGGAAGCCATTTTCTCAGCAACTGGGAAAATAGATCGCAGCGCAGCGGAGATCGAAGATGGAGAGAACAACTTTGCTCTGGCGAGACCTGAATGGAGGCGATCTTAAACAGTGGGGACAGTCTTTACGCAAGAGCTGACACCCCAGGACGATGAAAGACTGCCCTGAAGACTGTTGGCTATGAAATCTGACGCAAAGTCAAAATCTGAGTACACAGGAAAGGTTCCTTGACGCGCTTGCCCGAAGACCATGGAACCTGCGCTACGAATCCCTTCAAAAGCACGATCTATATCCGTTTGTCTGCCTTGTCGTCCGGGTATCCTTCGTAATCCTTTGTCTTGCTGAGGGTGGGTACGGCGTTCATCTCCTTTACGCGGGCGGCGGCTTCCAGGCCAAACATTGTGTCTAGAGTTGGCACTCAAATGCTGGAGGTAGGGTGGATTTCCAACAACTTCTGCACGACTTTTTCATGCCGTCGCTTTTGACACCGCGTAACTTGCCGAATTCTCTACGTCATGACCGCAAACAGACGCTGAAGCGCAACCACCATGAAGGGACACTGTTCGAGTGCCTCTGTCATTTTCGAGGGCGCCAGCAGGGTCAGATGTACATTCCGGGCGAGTGCTAGCCCTTCCGCTTCTGAAGAGAGGACCTCTCCGCCGTTTCCCCTCAGCCAGCACCGATTCCGAATTGTTAGCTCGACGTTTAGTCCTTCCCGTACGAGCCCGAGTAGTATCGAGGGACCCGCAATTCGCTGACCCTCAGGGTAGCAGTGGACGACCCGCGGCCGGGATGAACTCCCAACTGACTACGCGCAAGGTGGGAACAAGCGCCGAGTCCCTGAAAAAACCTGTCCGGTGTCTTCTGAGTCCGGAATAGTTGTGGTTTTTTTAACGGGAACGCCGCAAATTGACAACAAGCGACGGTGCTTTGGAGCGGGCTCGTCAGATATTGGTAATGTGGCTATTGTTGAGGGACAGAGGAAGGCATTGGAAACACTTCCCACTTCCTTGCAGACGCGCAGGAAGCGAGGGAGAACGCTCCTGGCCGATTTGAGCTCTATACGGACTGGTGGGAGAAGCAGGGCCCTCCCGTGCACCTTCTGGCTCTTGTGATCTGACTTGAATAAGTGCTCTCTCTGTGGTGCTGAGTTCCATAACATCGAAGTCATGGAGGCAACTGCACCGTCTGCATCGTCCAGAAGTACAGGCGCAAGCGTGGGGTTGTGGCGGGCAACTGAACGCATTAGGGAAACAAGGCGTTCTGAATTTGCGTTCTCGAGCTCCATAATGTGTGCCCCTGTCATCAAGACCATTTTTTCTAACGCAAAAGAGTCCTGACCAGCAGGCACGTACGGGCCAACAATTCAGCCCGGAGAGCAACGACGGCCAACAGAAAAGACTCACATGACATAGGGGGAGGGGGAGGACCGCGACCCGGTGGGGCAAAACGGATAACGTCCTGCAGCACGTCTTGAACAGATGAGAATAAATATGATATTGATAGGGTAGCCAGGGAATCGTAATCGGGCCGCACAACCACCTCCGGACCGTGTGTGGAAGCTGCATCTGGTCAGCACAGGGCCATAGAGCACTGTACTTCCGGCGTGATTTGCTTCGTAGGAATCCGACAACGCTAGGAGGGGACGATTCCAGCCCGCTTCGCACGAAGGCAAAGTGCGAAAATTGAAGGTGGCAAGTCATTCCGAGTCTGTGGTGACGAAATTGACCGACAGAGATGTGGAGATTGCGATCCGGAGATTTCTTGCTTTGGTCGTATCGAACTTTGCGCATATGCATCATATGCTGCGATCTGTGCTGAGTGCTACCCAAAATCGAGCCAAGACGCTCGTGCACCCATGCTGCGTTATTAACTACCCAAGACAGAAACGAAAGGCTTGTGCTTTTGTCACGGACACATTGATTGCATTCATGCAATCGTTCTATATTTCTTGAGTTTCGGTCCTTGTGTGTTATCTTCCACACTTACTAAATAAATCTTCATGTCAGTGCCCCTCAAATCTCATAACTTACCACCATGTTCTGACATAGATGAATGTGTCGAACAACGTATTCTAGAATGGACATGCTCGTCAAGATGTTATCAGTTCGAGCCAATTGATTGGATTTCTATGTTTCCCCGTATGCGTTGTCTATGTTCATTGGTGGAAGTGAGACACTACTAGATGATCTACAAAGCCTGTGAGGAAAATGATTCACGAGATGGGAAGCAAGAAAACCACAAAACAAATGAAAGCCATGCAATGTAATCTCGTTGTAAGGCCCTGCACCGGACGCAGCGCATATGTACTCGAGATAAGCCCACAGGGGATAGGTGTTGCCTTTACTGCAGTTGAAACTGAGGGAGCCGAGGGAGTGGCAGAGCTAGCTAAATAAATGACTCTGCCAGCGCTTCTCCGAGATGGAGTGGGAGGGGACACGCTGTCCCTGCACAACTTGCCCCGGCGGAATTGAGAAGAAGGCACGAGCTCGCAACGACGATTTGCTTTTGCAGTATGCTATTTTGCGGTGTCTGCCTATAACTGGGGATGGAATCAACAACTACTGCACGGGGCTTGGACCGGTGTCCTTGCTATAACCGTCACCGATGTTGTTGTTGAATTAGAGAGCATGACCAACGAGACACGAAGAAGCTCGCGCCTGTGGCTTTAGGTTTACGGGATTTTACGGAAAAACGCTTCTCAGATTCGAGATGGAGTTTACGTCAAACAAGTTATTCTGTTTGTTTCCTAAGAGCACCCCCATCGGTGCTGTGCCGATGTATATTTTTTGCATATCCCGATTCATATACCCTATTTCATCCCTATCGGACTGGTCATCTCCAAACATTTGGCCTTTTAGGTATATCTATCTCTATATTGAAAGCCGGATGGAGACAATTTTTCTCATTTGACTCTAAAGAGACGCGAACTACATGGCGCCACTTGGCCAAAATACCATAAAACAGTGTCAACGCAGTACCCTGCGTACTCGATTCCAGGCACCCCCCGTACACAATGCCCAATCAGAGCACATCGACTTCAAATTTACTCCGAAACGGATAGTGCTGCGCACAGAAACACTACTTCGAAGTATCTGCAGATGCAAAATTTTCCACAATTATTTGTCGACATTTACGGGAATGTCCCAGAACGATAATGCAATTCATACTTCAAGTATATGTCAATCTACCTCGACCAAGTTCGTCGAGGTAGATTGACATATTCGTGATTATCATTGGGTGGAAGTAGACTTTCTTGTGGGAGGGACGCAATCCAGCGGGTCTCCACCCACGATCGCAGTGCTTTCATCTGATAGCACGACAACCGAGCCCAGAGGCGGGATCGTTCCCGCCCCAAACGCGTCAAGATGGCGCGGTTCTGGTTTACGCGTTTGGCCAAGGGTTGACTGTTGGATACGAAACAGAATTGTGCTGAACTTGTGAGAGACAGCACTTGTGATTGCACAGTGGATTACAGTAGTACTGTCGGATGGACAATGGGTGCAACCAGAAATGACCACTTCGCCATTACGCTACATTTAGGCCAATCACAGGCCTCAAAATATGGCGCCCGCCCGCTAGATTTTATCACCTGGGTCGGCCCCGCAGGGGTCGATCCAGTTCGCCACTTGACAACCAATTCTGGGAATAAGTCATAAACGGCCAAAGTAGAGCACTCGGCAGATGGGAAAGCTTCGGCAAAGCCGCAGTGCGCGCAGCAAAACCCAGCATGGCGACCTTGAGCTCTCACCGTCGGGCTCGAGCGGCTGCTGTTGCATCATGTGTAGCTGTTTTTGCAGCTGCATGGGGGTTGCGGCAGACAATCCGTCGGCGATCCCGCAGCCCAGGCCGTCAAAAAGCGAGGCGCGCACGGCCACCCCCGAAATGTGCCCACTACATCATCCGAAGGCTACCCCATGGAACCAGATACTGTCCTGCGGATTAGATGTTGACTTTTTGGTGAGTACAAACTTCATCAAGACGCTCGTTCTGGAGAACATTCTGCTGTACTTCGCAACCGAGCGTAGTCGGTTTAATTTTGGAAGCCCGTATAGACAAGGACCGAAGACAACAGGGCGAAAGTCTTTACTGGATACTATAGATCTTCTGGGAATGGCCCTTTGGTACTTGAAGAAGAGGGGTACGATGTACAGTCTGTGCCCAATTTTTGGAATCGTAGGGAGCAGTATCGGTGTGTGGATGGACTACAGTTTAGAAGTTCTCTTGCGTGTAGTAAATCTTAAGAAGGAGTTCGAGATCCGCTGGCCTACTCACGAAGAGCAGAAAGCGTCGGCGGCACTCCTGGAAAATAACAGAATCAATGGGCCGCTGTTACAGGGGGTTTTTGCCGTGACAGATGAAGGACGAATGCCCTGTGCGGACTTTACAAACGCAAACTTGCAAAATGCCTACTTTGAGGGATACACCCAGGCTGTCGAAGTCACAAACCTTTTCGTCTTCAACTTCTTCGGGGAGTTGATCCATGCTGCTTGTAGTGCAATGTGCCTGTCAGGCCGGAACCAGGGTCCAACGGTCCAGCGACAACACAACCAACAAACAACAACCAACAAGAGTTGCCGACGGCACAGCCTTACGGAGTTTCAGATTCTCCCTTTCCCTTTCCCTTTAAGTCGGTTTGCGGCCCACAGTAGCTCAAGTCCCTCACAAGGGGGGGCAAAAGGAAGAGGCCCGCCCCGGGACGAATGGTGGTAGAGTCTTGTACAGGCAGCTGCTCGGCGAGTTCGGGGCGGTGATTAGGAAGCCGGGCCCGATGGGTCGTATAGCCAATGCTCGCGGAGCGCCTGTTACACATTATACCCTTGATAAGGTCTTCTACGGGGGCGTGGCAACACAGCCCGACGGGAATTAGCAAACACGTAGCAGCGCTACACCTCCGTACTGCTCGATGGCAAAGTAACGACACCGGAACAGTCGCAACCTGTATCCGATGGAACCAACACTGTCCTGTATACACAACAGGACCTTCGAGAGAAACGTCGTCGCAACAGCCTCCGTCGGTGGACGTAAACAAGTAGCAGCGCTACACCCACGTGTCGCCCGATGGCCAAGACACCTACACCGGTCCGGTCGCAGCCAAAGCCGATGGCACCAACAACAAACAAAGAACCAACACAAGAGCCCGATGACTCCAGTCGTCACAATGCGGATCGCAATCAGGCACTGTGGAACCAACACAAGATAAGGGAATAGACATAGAGATAGAAATAGAAAAGGATAGGTGAAATAAAGGAAAAGGAAAGGGAAACCCCGAGCGCAAAGGATAACGTAATCTGTGGTAAAAGGGAGCGTCTTGGGAAAGACGGACTTCGACCAAGGCGATATTCAACTCTGGCAACTCGGGTTACCTTTACTGACTTGGTGGTCAGAGGGCTAAGGTATATATCGCCCCGCCGGAGCCACTACAGTAGCTCGCGGCGCTAGATCCTAGATCTAATCTAGTGTCAGCAAAATTAATGGCAACTAATTAACTAAATAAAATAAAATAATTTAAAATTAAAACTGTGCAATTATTCACACGTGTGTCGCCCAACCCGGACTTCTTTTCATATCCAAATATTTTCCTTTCTTTTCACCCCCCTTTTCAGGTGCGTATTGCACTACACTGCCGTAAACTACCCCGGTATCTGGCATGATACCAAATTGGCAGCGGTTTCTGGGTTGTATTATCCCAAGCTCTCGGATGAGTTTACTAAACCTGGAATGGCGCTTTTTGGGGGGACAGCGCATTCGTTAACAATGTCTGTGTTACGCATGGAAAGATTGTAAGGGGCCGTAAGAGCAACGAGACGCACGACATCCCGTGCTCTAATTCCCTTGCTGCTGTAGATATTATCCTACAAAGGGTCATGCCGTGTGAGCGCCAAACGGCTGAATGGGGTATTCGGACATTAAAAGGGCCATTCCCGAGGTTGAGAGTCCCCCTCCCTGCAGATTCAACAACCCGACTTCGTATACTAACGCTATGTTGCCATCTTAACTTTCGTACACGTTTTGTTGGTCTTAATGACATTAGAACCACGTACGCTCGACAAAAGAACGAATAAAGCCCAGTTCACTCCGTATTCGCCAACCCCATGGACCATACGTTCCGCGTGGGTGCAAGCTGTTACTGTACATGAAGCAAGGGACCAAACACCTCGCTGGCTTGGCTGCAAATCATCGATATAACTATCGCAATGACCACATCCGACTAGGTCTGCGTAGGGCTGTGCACGAAAAAGGCAGGAACAAGACGAACAACCATCGACAGCAGAAAGCGCAACGAACCGCACTCATGCTTTCGATCTTCCCCCTCCTAGCAGTTCTGCTAGCTGCAGCAGCAACTCCAGCAGCCGCCTGCTACTGCATTCCCCCCGCCCACTCACTCATCTCACTTTTCCTGTCCCTCGTCGATAGGCGCCGTAGGGGTGACCTTGTTTCTATCCTGCGAAAGCTTTTTTATCACGTCCGACATCTCCCGCAGCAGCTCATTCGTGTGTAGCAGGCTTTAACGGACCTCCTCCTTCACGGCCTTCTTGATGTCTCGGCTCATGGCGTCCCCAGCCTCAACCTGCCCCATCAAGCAGAGATCTCCAAATGCTTCCCATGTGGTCTGTCATCTTCTCAAACTGTTCCAAGAACTGTTTGTCGGTGCTGGTAGAGTTGTGCGACAGCGGTGTTGTCGTCGCTGTGGTCCCTGTAGCTCCTACTTTTCGTTTCTTCTGACGCGCTCCTATAAAGTGAACCCCCTCAGCTTCTTCAGTTTCCCAATGCCCTCCGGCAGCCAAGCTATCTTCCTCAACCTCGTCTTCGGTGTCTCCTAGAACACATGCCGCGCACTTGTTCTCGATCGCACGCACTACATGCTTGGCGTTGCGAACCGGTGAGGGGCATGAAGGGTCGCCTGTCTTCTTCTTTGCGTTTGCCAATTTGTCGAACTTGTTCTTAATTGAGTCATGGTCTCTTGGAGGTCGATCGTTTTCTACAGCCTACGTAGCGTAGCGGTCCGCCGCTGTAGCCCAATGATTGGCACCTAGTGGTTCTACTGCGCCAACGAACTGCAGCAGCATGTTAATATCTTCTTTCGAATAGTTCAGAGAACCTGCCCTTGTTTGCTTAGAGCCTCGCTTAGCAGGCTTTGGCGCAGCACCCTGCTGAGAGGGTAAAGGAAGAGGAGGGGTTCACGATGTGACAGGTGGGGGACGGCCGGGAACGAGGTCGATTGTGTCCGACGAGGGGCTGCCGGCGGTGTCGAGGGCAGTCGCGGCTTGGGCGGCTGATTGAGCTTGGTGCGGGGCGGATTGGCCAGAAGGGATGGTCAGCTTGGAGCCGTCTGATGCAGTGGGGAGGATGGTGGCCATTTGGGCTAAGAGATTGTGGTGGGCTTGAAGTGCGTGGGCACGCTCGGTAGAGTTTACCCCGCCGCCAGACACACGCATGGATAGGGCACAAGCAAAAGGGCCTGGGAAGTGGCCGAGTGGCGAAATTGGGGTTTTTTGAAAACTTCTCATAAACTGGTGATTTGATAATCTGGCGGTTCCTGGTTGCACTCAATGTCCAAGACCCTGCGACCTCGCTTATTTAAGCGACAGCGACGGGCAATGACAGTAAACAGTCAAGGATCCTTTGGGAACGGATTTGCTTCGACGGTGACACACCACTGGTCAAGACAAGCGTCTGACTTAGGCGACATTGTCGGCATCTGACTTGCGACGTTTCCCTGGCTCTATTTCCTTTGCCATTTCCTTCTCCTTTCCTCCGTCGTTGCGACTACACAGGCTAAGACTAGCCTCCAGCCTAGGCGTTACTTTGTCACTCGACGTTTCTATTGTTTTCCTTTTTCTTCAATCGTTGTGACTTTGCCGGTAAAGATTAGCCTCTACCCTAGGCGTGTTACTGTCGCACGATCTATTTATCTCTCTATAAATTGTGAATTATGTCAGGTCGCGGGCTGTGACAAACCTTTAGCCTTGACAGCACTACCGACATCTGTTCCGCTCGTTCCCTCCAAGAGTTCCCGCTACTCGGTGCTCTGCCCGTTTCTGACACTAGTCTCTAGGCCCTGGTTATCCTTTTTTTGGGCGTGTTTGTACGCAACCTCTTCCAATGCTGTTCCCAGTCCGGGTCTGCACCTTGACCAGTACGTCGTGTTTTTACAGTCGGCCGACGAACTTCCGCGTTGCTCTACCACCGTCTCGATCTACCGGAGGACACCCCCTATTGGTTGTTACCGCTTCCTCGAGCTAGCTCAAAGCTGGCGACCACCACTATACTACAGTGACATCCCCGTGCCCATTTGTCACATAAACGAACTTGTCGTACCGCCAAAGCCTATTAGCCACCAAATTTCGCCAAACCGATAAGTGTGCTCTTAGAGCACTCCCACCGGTTTGGCGAAAGCTCGAGCAATGGATTCATGTCACTAATCTACTGTACTTCGGCTCCAAGGGCCGTGCCCTTTCTACAGAGGTCCTGGATCACTGCTGGGGGGATGATGAATTATATTGCCTCGCCGTCAATTTGCATCAGACAACAACAGAAAACAAATCAGGCGACGATGGCAAACTAAAAGGCGCATTTGAGGCTCGGTTCAGGAAAATGAAAGATACAGAACGTCTACAGTTTGCACAAGCGTGTGCTAAATTCAGGAGGTCTCCGAGAACTTCTCAGTTGGATAGTATTGAAAGCGGATGTCAAAACAACTGGAGAAAGGGTTCAACGAAAGTTTGGCAATATCGCAGGCCTATGCCCCGAGAGATGCAGAATTTGTCTCAGATCCAATTGATTCCTATAGAACCGGAGGGAACAACGTTTCACATTTTGCGAGAGCTTTTTTCTGATTTTGGTTTGTTGCAACGTCGATTTCTGGCGGCTTTGGGGAGAGGCGAAGGACCAGAAATGCTGGAAAGTTTGATGTACAAGCAAGTTTCTCTTGTTGTCAATTAAGCACAGTGGGGTAGAAAGGAAGGACTTTTGAAGCTTGCCTTCCATTATACCAGTGGATTAATGAACGAAAAAGTCAAAATTGTGGACGGTAGAAAAATCCCAGCCTACTTTCAGCAGGTATCTCGAGTGTTGTCCCTTCTTGCCGTACCGAGCGTTCTAGAAATAAGTTGTGCCCGCCATCTTCAACACCGGTTGTTGGTCCATGATCAAAGGTGGACATCATCTGCCCATATGTACATCCTTGAGAGATACTTCGTCCAGTGTCTCGAAGAAGAAATGGGACCTGCTTTTGTGGCCAACATGAAAGCGATGATAGAGAACGTGGACGAGAAAATACGAGACTATCAATTCAACTTTGGTCAACATGTTCAGATTACCGGTGCTCAGCAGATTGCAAAATGCAGAGTTGCACTGCTCAACAAAGCGAATTGGCGAGATGTCGCCATGGAGCTCCTCGATTTGCCGCCGCAGCTGTCCTCACTTCTCTCTAGCTTTAAGCACGGGATGTCGGTGGAACAATCGAAGAATTATGATTTCTTGCACAACATCGGAGAAGTTGTCCTTGAAGTTGCCTTTGATGTCAACGGTAAGAGCCGGCTAGTTGAAGTTAAGGGAGGCATTCTGCAGGCTTCTATTTTGCTCACTCTTGCCTCCAATTCTGCAATGCTCTTTCAAGAGCTCGAAGACGAGCTCTTGGTAAAAGGGATTCCTCGCAACTCAGGGAAGCTTGACAGTACAAGGGTCAAATTGTATGCTGCCTTGAGGGCAATCTTGGTCTCTGATCTCGGGCTCATCTCAAAGGACCCGCCTACCGGCCAAATAGCGGCCACGGACCGGCTGAGCATTTCCACAGTCAATTCTGATATGGCTATGATTTCATTGCCCCGGTATACGGCGTGGATAGAACTAGAAGTTCGCGCCCTGATTGCGAAACAGAAGAGCACTGAAACGGGAACACTTGACGCCAGTTGGTCTATCGAAACTTCGCGTGCAGAGCTCATGAAAATTTTGAAGCGGAATGAAGAAATGAAGACACTGGAAATGCTACAAACTGCCATTGGGAACTTGAAGGATATCGTGCGAATTGTTGGAGATGAAACAGAATTTATGAAAAAGCAACTCGAATGGCTTGTTGACAATGATTACATCGAGTACAAGAAGTCAGATAAAGAAGAATATAGGGAAGTCGTGGTCTACGTACGTTAGACCGAGTGCTCGTGCTTGCGCCTGCCTATTCCCACAACAGTGTCTGCCCGAAGCCCTCTCTGTTCATCAAATACTATTGTAGTAACTATGAATGAACTGTTTGTTGTTTTGCGTTTTCGGGTCTAGACTTTCTTCTCCGAATCAGAATTTACTAAATGTTGATGTTAGGCTATGCATGCATCAACGCATGCCCTGGTCATGTCCCCCTGTTGAATATCGTTACTCCGTATACCCTGGGTTCCGCTTCTTCCTCTGTTCTGGCCGGAACGCTTCCCGGTCGCGTAGTGGTTATCTCTCACAGCCCGAGAACTGTGTACAGGGCATTGACAGTGTCTCAAAATCCACGATAATCTCGCTATACGCTTTCCAGAAAATCCCGGAAGGAATCCTCATCAACCGGAGCCATCAGCTGACCTGCCTCATCGAACAGCGGGCTTTCCTCGTTTGCCTCCTCCGCCTTCTCCAACAACCTCTTACAATGATACAAAGACACCAACGCTTTCTTCAACGTCGTCAACTTCCCTCGTTCTGCAACCGATTTCCCAAGATGTGCCTCACACTTGTCAAGCGCTTCCAGTACACTACCAATCATATCTGCATCTGGCACTGGAGTAGGTACCGTAAAATCTGTAGACGCTGATTGAAAGTTAGCCTGCGTTAAATCGGGAGGAATGGCCCCGTCTTTGAACTCTTGCGGCTGCATAAACTCTGCCTTTGTCACGCACGGCTCGTACCTACAAACCCCAGGCCTGTCATTCATAGAGTTGCATGCTTTCGCCCAAGGACCATTCATCCCAGTCTTAAACACTGGAGTATACTTGGCTTGCAGTTCAGCACCTCCCTTAATTTCAACAAAAGCGCAGCTCCAATAGTCTGCGAACAACCCTTTGGCATGCGGAGTTTCTACAGTGTTAGTTTGTAGACTCCCGCCAACGCCCCCATACCAAACCCATCCAAGCACGTAAACACCATCTGGGACGACTGTAGGGATAGTGAACTCGCTCTCATAGTATGCAACTGGCCCGTCATGTAGTTTCCCGTCACCTCCTACAAGTGAAAATCCTCTTCGATCGCGTCCTAGTTCATTTCTGCCCGCAACTTTAACATGAGAGCCCCAGCAGGAGAAGTGAAAGGCGTTCTTCTTGTGAATGTCCTTGTTCATCATTTTATTGAGCGGCACCAACGAGTGTCGGACAAAGCCACCGGGGCCATGGTTGTTGCGTTGGTACTTGACTGTAACCCTCTGCCCGCGCTTGTACGACGCCGATGGATGTGTAGGGGATGTGACGATGGGAAACCCTGGCTGGAGAGATATCACATCACATGGGCCAGGACATGTCAGTATTCCGCCTACAGTCGGAATTCCTCCGAGACGGCATGTCTGCAGAAGTACGTAAATAACGTGGTCAGAATTTGAGTTTGCAAGTCACTCGAGACGTCTGCCGTTTCGGTTAAAGAGTATGTGCAGGTCCTTACTCGTGGAGAAGTTGGGAGCGGTTCACCAAGAAGAGAATGAGCTGAGGCAATGCAAATAAAGATACTGAAAGCAACATATCCAGGTACCGACACTCGTGAACATAAGTTCAACATTCTGATTATTTGAATTGCCTTTCGACGATGTGGCTCGTTTGAGTCCAGGTAAAGGATTTGAGCTTGTGAGAATGCGTTTTCACGAACAGGAGCAACATAATCGGTACGTCTTATAGGTTCTTAAGCGGAGCTGATCCCAGGAAAACGTAGAAACTATATGACTGCTGGACTTAATCAACGAGGGTCGCCTTTCAGCAGCAGATGTCTTCCGTTCTGAGCGAAAATCCGCTCATTTGTACAACTGGTAGACTGAGACGACCGTCAAGGGCATCTCCCTCGATGTCCCTACATGATTTGGACTGCAACTTATGTTTCAATGAAATCCACGTCACTCAGATAAATGGAATGGCAATAATTAAGCGCCCTTCGTCAGCAACACAGGTCTTTTGTCTACGAGGAGAGAAAAAAAGCTTGAAGCTTAATGAATCATCTGCACATCCAAGGTGCGATGGTGGTCATCTGTCTCTGAGTTTCGTCATCAACTGACAATAATGATGACTGCAAAGTGTCGTGTCTGCTTTTCATATTAAGCCTTTCCTTTTTTTCGGCGAAGAAGTAAATCGAGTCGCGAAGTTTCGTCATCAACTGACAATAAATGATGACTGCAAGGTGTCGTGTCTGCTATTCACATTAATCCATTCCTTTTTTCATCGAGGAAGAAGATCGTGTCGCGAAGTTCGATCGTTTTGGAAATGATGGCATGGTTTCTACGGCAACTTCAGCTCCCGATAACGAGCTGAAGATACTTCTCTCGTCAAGCATCTTGGGGGTATGGACTTACAGTAGATATATGTATTGTCTAATCAACAGCTTTTTGATGAACATCTAGATTTCGTGGCCATGTGCATTCTCGCAGAGAAGAACTTAAGGGGGAAGGAGCAGAAGTCTTTTCAGGCCAAAGCATTGTTCCCAGCATTTATCTATCGACTTGAGCCTGACTAAAGAATGACTCCACTCACATTTATCGCTCTATTGGGGCTTATGATCAAAACTGTGACTTCGCATTCGCTTCTATCAGAACCGATACCGACGGCCTCCAAAGTAAGTATTTTGGAACTCATCTTTTTCACATCGCATTGTGTCACAGATGCTAGGCTTCAAATTGTAAGTCTAACTCTTCCTTTATTTGTTTTCCCCCAAAGCCTTGTCGATTAGGCGGTGTCCCGGGAAAGGGTGGAATTGAATTATGTCCCGGACCTTGCGATGTACGCGCAATTCAGCCCGGATTCCCCGTTGTTACAAGTCCCAAGAAACCAGCTGCCGTTTATCGACGGGGCCAAACCACGCTGATCAAGTACCAGCGCAACAACCACGGGCCCGGTGGCTTTGTCCGATATTCCCTGGTTCCTTTGGACAAGATGATGGATAAGAAGACGCATGCACGAAACGCCTTTCATTTTGGATGTTGGGGTGAAAATGCCGGTGTTGCAAAACCAAATGAACTCGACCGTGACGAGTGGGGCTTCTCGCTCGTTGGAAGTGATGGGAAGCTTCATGATGGGCCAATTAGCTTCTACTATTCAAATATCACTATTCCCCCAGTTGTTCCGGATGGGCTTTATGTACTTGGATGGGTTTGGTATGGCGGCATGGGCGGGGGTATGAAGATGAACACGCCTGATAATCCATACCCGATAGGCCTATTTGCAGATTATTGGTCCTGTTCGTTTGTTGAAATTGCTGGAGGGCCGCCGCCGAAGAGGGGATATGCTCCTGTGTTTAAAAATGACTTACAATCATTTTGGCGTGAGGGTTGCAACGCACACGCCGACGCTCCCGGAAAGTGTACATACGAGCCGTGCAAAACACAAGGGAGGAAACAGAAACCAATAGAGTTTAAAAGCGGTAAGACACCGAAGCTGCTCAAGCCCACTTTCTTCGCGAGTCCGGCTAATAGGGATTCGAGACGAAATGACGGGTTTGTCGTCCCCACCCCAGTTCCCTACAAGAATGTGCTAGAAGAAGCGCTGGTGAACATTTATCGTTTCCATAATCCTTCGGAGAAGAAACCAAAATCAAGGTGAGGTTGAGAGACTTCAATGTTTTTGTCCGAGTCAAATAACAGCAGATTCGGAGCTGCTCTTGTCGGTATCATCTGGTGATTTCTGCGTTTGTTCACTCTCAGTGCTTGGATTAGCTCTCCGCATACTGCATCGTCCGTGAAGCGGGGTCGTGGAGTGTCGTTCGATAATTAGAAACCTTACATGAGCGTAGTAAGTTTCTTTTTAATTAACTGGCCAATAAGAACAGGTTTCCAGGGAGATGAATGATACGCATGCGCACATAAAAGGCAAGTTCAAATCAGACCAAACTCATCCTCACGTAACACCAACCGTCCAGAATGGTACAGTATGAGCACACAGCAAAGAACAGATCCCCGTATAGTCTCTTTTATCATCCCTCAAACGCGTTCCGGTAAATACAAATCCTTCTTGATTCCAAAATGCGGATGGGGAAGGGCACATTTCTGAATTGCCCTGCCCAAGATATAGATAAATGCGTTGGGCAAGGTTGGGTTCTATGATCGCGTATTGCGCTGCAATCTGCATTGCTTATTTGTATCTACTGCAACGCCTGGAGCGTATCCGTGTGGCAACCGTGCCAACTAGGAGATAGAAGGTGCCGCTTTGTGTACCTATTTAGGGGATTGTTGCTGTATTAGTTCGAGACTGGATGGTCCTATCGAACTAAATGCTACCTACTGAAACCCTTTTTGTATAAGTGTATTAACCACTGGACTTGTAAGAAGCCAACGAGGAAAAAGGGAATCCATTCTGTCACTTTGTTCAGCCTTTCCCTTGTCACAAAAGCCGCCTGATCTTCTCGCAGCTGAAGTTAAAGAGCATATGGTATGAGTCAAGAACAAAAAGATCCGTGGGCAGGCACTGTTCGTCACTGTCGCTGCACAGCAGTGACTGCGCATCGTTGCGCGCAATTATCTATAAGGCAATCTGGATTAGAGAGACTGATTGAGATTATCTGACAGCGCTTGATGTGTGCAGTACTTGATTCTCCCGTGGAAGCATCGACGCTTGACGGGCTTCCAAGGTGGAGGGATTATAGTAAAAGCAGTAGTACGACTACATTGTTGTACCTCGCCTTTGTGATTCCACACAAAATCGGAGCCATTACAGTAGAACAGAGAATAAAGACCCGGTAGCTTGGAGCCCCCCCCCCTGAGAGGGGGAGATAGGGGTGAGAGACAAGCGAAAAAGTGATTCAACGAACCATAGCCTTTCGCCCCTGGCGGCCCCACTCTAGCTTCCTCGCTAATAACATTCGCCGCCGATCCCTGCTGGGAGATTGCTCTAACGTTCCCCCCGCAAAGAAGCTCCTTTGTGGATTTGAGTGACAATCCAGGTTTGCTCTTTTGTGAAATTTCTCTTCGACATGTCGGCTTCTGGAACTCATGGACACGTTGAAACCTGCAAGGCGCGTCACGATCGTCGTGGCCAACCTGCCGATTTTTACAAGCCGAAGACCGACCTCTCAGCACAACTTACCGATATTGTCAAGTTAACGGTGCATCTGAATTAGATTGGGAGTGAGTATCCAAAAGATGAGATCAGTTTTATGATCACTACAAATCTTCATCGCTTTTTGCCTTCTATGATAGAGAGCTCTGGCGTCAACCTGTTATTACTGTGAAGCTTCTCAACGGTGTTGAGAATCTGTACAAAGTTGTACCTTAAGGGTATCTCTGCCTGTAGGAATTGTCTCGTGTCTGGATTTGCCCTCACAGATTGACAGTATTGCGATCCCTCATGTGTGGTTCAGGACCACTCTAATCAACACCAATGTCGTTGAAAGGTGGGATTGCGCCTCGCGCGAACTATCGCTCCTACAATCGAGCGATTGTGTAGTCGCGCGGTGGTAAGGGAGTAGGTCGATACCGCTAAAGCCTTCACTTGTGAGAACGCGCTCCGGCCAATGCCTTCGCTCTAGAAAAGTAGCGTGTTGCCTTTACACATCTGATAACCGTTCTGTCGCGCTACTAAACGGTAGGGACCAACTTACCAGGGCATAAGAGTGATAAGCTGGAAGGTTGTTTTTGCCAGATACCTTTTGCTCTTTGTTCGGTCCGCACTACGGTATAAATACAGACGCATGGTATTGTTTACAACAAATTAAATCTATCCTAGCACTGTCAGTGCTAACACTGTCTGCGGACCCAAAAGCCAACGACACACTTCAAGCACGCTAGTTCTGTCGGTTGGAGATGTTCGTTCTCCCGACAAAGAGTGGACTGATGGCTCTCCCTGTTTACAGTGCTCGTCCTCTCTCATCGGCTGTATTTACTCCACGCAGGACAGGTTGCCCTGTGCAGTTTGACAGCGAGAACATCACCGGCACTGCTCGAGAAACGGTTATGGTTAAGGGTCTATTGCAGGCTTCCGCTCGTGGGAAGTCACGCGTAGTCAAAATGAGTAGAGTGGTATCCTCCAATTTTTACGGGGTCCGGAACATCTGTCTCTATCTATACTCCTGTTCCCAGAGGGCTGTTACAGCCTGAGGTTTGCCAGCCTCAACAGATACTAAGGGTTATATTTTGTCAGCAGATAACGGTACAGATATCGGTACCGACAGTACCGACAGTCCCGACAGTGAAGTCAATGAAGCAGGGAATTCTAAACAGCCCAGTACAATACTGTGCTACAGGTCCAATTAGAAAAATCCCATACTGATGCCATGGAAGACATTTGGGCATTCGATTTCTTGTTTAGTTGTATCTCTATTGATTACGAAATATTGAACTAAGTCACAGTCTGCAAAGGACTACATCAGGGGTTTCTAGAGCAAAAAAGAGAGAAGGTATTTGAAACGATACAGAAAGGATGACGAATCTCAACTACTTTGAAACGGCGCGAGCCAGCACCTCGTCCCTTTGACAAGCCCCTTCTTCCACAGCCTTTGAAATTCAGCCACCCAAAGACAGAAGAGAGGAATTGCCGATCCCCTAGCAGGATCGTAGCTCAGGCGGTGTGCTTCTGCGGTCTTCGACTCGATGCGAATATTGGCCAACAGGACATCTGCCGATGCTGCAGTTGTTTCCGCGTGCGGACCACGTCGAGCCGAAGCACCACCGGATGTCCAACAGACGAATGATTCCGACTGGTCGCCAGGGGCCATCAACACCGCCAACTTGTTCTGCTGAACAAGGAAGTTGCTTCTTCGTAGTTTCGTCGCCGTCGCGACAGTGTCTCCGGACAGTGACATAAGGCTCCAAGAAGTTGGGCTCTTCATGGCACTGATGAACCATACGGTGCCGGTTGGCCGGAGGGCAATGGAACCACCGCTTGCGTCTGTGCTAAATAATAGAGAAGCGCAGTCTGTTGTAACGCCTGTCGTAAAACAGTTGGCAGAGGTTACTCGACGCCGCAAGGCGCCGTCGCCATTCTCAGAAATTGCGTCAAGGACTATGAAGTCTCGGAAAAGCATATCGGCTTCGGTCACATACCAGTTTTGCGTTTTGAGTGTAGAGATGCTAACTTGATAAGGTGCTGCAGTTGTTTCTTGGCGATGGTCACGGGGTTGAGGAAATGAGAGAAGAGTTATCGTGAAGGCTTACTATACTTGTATCCAAAGCAAGAGGTGCTGCGACGGGCCAGTATAAGCATTGGAAATTCATCGCGCTATCACCAGGATTCTATGACCATTGCTGTTAGAGGCGAACGTGGAATTGCACGCTTGCCTCTAACAGCAATGGATCAAGGTGTGCATGCTGAGCAGGTGAACCGTTTTGGCTCTTCTGTTCCGTCTAGTCCCGAAAGGATGACTCGGGTAAGACTTGAGACCCCGCAAAGGGCAGGGGGTCGAACCGATTGCGCTGGCTTCGAAGCGCCAGGTCATACATGAGGCAAGTGATGGTAGAGCTGGAAGGAAATGAACATTTTGCGATCTTGAACCGTTTACTTGCGTTTTAAGGAATCCCTTGCAGGCTGCTGTGACCGTTCAAGCAGCTGTTCGGCCCTTGCGGTCTTCAGAAGCCGTTTGTGCAATTGGGGAACGTCGCTCTACAGCAAGCGGGCGCAGTGTTGGCCACCGCGTTCGGGGCGCACAGGTGCCAGTAGAAGGCATCTGCTATGCATTGCAAGCTCAGCTCAAGATGCGCCTTCGCAGAGTGGCCCATACACGATTTGAAGACAAGGGCTGTAACGACACGTGTTACAGCACACGCGGACAAGCAATTCAGGTCAGATGTTCATCACGTGTCGTGACGTGGCATCAACTTAGGCCGTTCCATTGGCTGTACCTGCCTCCACCACCAATAGTCCTCTCTCCCGTCCCGAAGGTACGATTGAGTAACGTGTAAACTTTACTGCTGTACTGTACCAACAAGAACTGCACTTGGTCGCAATTTTTCCAACAATAATCTATTCAACAAAAACGTTTGTGACTCTCGCATGGTGCTCCATCACGTATGATATACAATAATGTTGTCCGTAAAGTCACGAAAACATGTGTTTTGACGACGAGTTTGCTCGGATTTTCTGAACGCAAAATTTTTAAACGTTTGGCAAAACTCACAGCATACCGAAAACTGGGGGCATGTGAGTTTTGCACAAGTGTCACATCCGCCTGATCACAGCAGTGCCGGATCGACTCGTCTTGAAGGAAAACGAAGTGGGGTTTCCGCTCTTCATCAGCACAAACGACGCTCTGACTGCACGGGTCGTACCGGTTTGCGTCATGGACGCCCGTATCGCTTCAACTTCGCAGGCTCAATCAACGGATCAAAGCATGACAGGATCTGCCACAAATGTCGCCGAAACAACCTCGAAAAATAGACAAGTAGAAGCTTCTGAAAAGCGGTCCTATCTAAACGGCCCCCCTCAGGCTGTCAAGAAGACGAAACACATCGCCCTTGAGAACCATTCTATCCTTGTGGCTTGCTACAATATTCGCTTCAGCGAGTATTCGCGCAGGTGTCCGTGATCCGCCAGGCGGCACAACGATGGACCAGACTTGCGTTTGTTGCGGGCAGGTACCTTGCTGGAGGTCAGTCCGCAAAACTCGTGGTGGAATTTTTCAAACTCGGGTTTCCTAATTACGTCCAGCGAGTTTGTGAGGAAATGGAAAAAAACAACCCGTTGCTTTTTCGGACAACCTTATTACGGTTGTCCGTAAAATAATGCGTTGTATATAATGTATAGTATCTCTTTTATTCGATCAGTTCAATTCTTGGTTCGTGTTTAAAAAGCAAGAGGTGATTCTGGAGGGTTTGGCATGGGCGCACATCGCAGCTGTTCCCACGCCAAAAGAAACGCAGAGTGTCGCCTGACCGTTCCTGGCGATGAGGGAGGCTGAAGCCCCGGTGCCCGAGCCGGCTTCCATAGTCGTGGTGACGGTAGACTTCTCAAGACTGTCCGGGACGGGGGCCACAGAAGGCCATACTTCGGCCTTGGCAGTCTTGCCGTGTAGGCCGGAATGGCTTTCACCGTTAGGGAGCTGAGCGATTGTGAAAGATATGCACGCAGTGCGCTGATGTGGAACGCAAGGTGTGTATCGGGTGGAAGGGTGCACGTTTATCTATACATGAAGGGTCGACTCTGTCAAAATGAGCGCGATTTGAGGAACACGACGGACCCTCCGTTGTGAGGGGTGCCAAGGCCTGTGAGGACGTCAGGAGATGGAAGGCCTTTGCTTCGCAAACAACATTTGGAAGGGGCCCACTCGCCTGCACTCCGTAGACCCACAGTAGGGGCGCATGGCGGCGACAGACGTGACGCTCAAGGGAAGCGGGGTGCGCGAGCCTGTGGGGACGGTAGTGTACGAAAACGTCAGGCGCATGCAAAGGGACCCAGGTGTCTAGCTAGTGTCTATTGGACGGACGTTTTTGATCATTTGAGGCGAAAAGAGCCTCATCTGAGGCTTGGAAAATAATAGCATCCTCACGGTTCAGAACATTAGTTACGCCCTGTCGAAGTGTCGAACATGACTTCAGTACCCTGTTGCATGCCTCTTCACTGCAGCTATAATTTTCAGCACGAAGTAAACCACCATCGGTCCAGTCGCCATCAATACATATATTATGCCACTTAGAAGCGTTTTATTGTATTCCTTAATGCATCAACATTGGTCTTGTGAAAGGATATTCCAAAGTAGTTTGTGGCTACTGAGTGCTTCAGGACTCTTGTTGCGAGTGCATAGATGTGCGCTTCTCGCACCAGTCGCAGATCTGAAGTGGCAGAGGCCATTTGATTGACTGTGAGGATTTTTCCTGTCTGTCAGAGCATTAGAAAGACCCTCCTAAATACCGTGCATTCTAGGTGCCTTCAAGGGACTTGGACATTGTTTTTTACTCTTACTGTTACTGTTTCGCGGTAACTATGGCTTTCAGTTCTCCCTCTTTGCGCCAGAAACGGCGCGGCAAAAAAGCCTCATATGAGGCGAAATCCTTGTGGTGATGAGACGATGACTCAGTTTATCTTCCTATCT
Source organism: Chondrus crispus (assembly GCF_000350225.1). NCBI lineage: Eukaryota > Rhodophyta > Florideophyceae > Gigartinales > Gigartinaceae > Chondrus > Chondrus crispus. The sequence continues at coordinate 114,545 of NW_005179155.1, forward strand.
CTCACCTGCTCGCTTAAGGCTAGTCGCCACTCGCCGTCGTCTGTGCGTGGCTGTGATGCGTGTACTACGTGTATGGTTATCATCACTTGGTGAGCGCTACTGCGACTGCGCTGTTATGGTTATCATCACACTCCCCCCGTCGTTGTAGCGCGATCTTTTGTTTGATGCGGGGGTGGGGGGTTGCACACTTGTATCTTTTTTGTTAAGTGTGTGAATGGTTTCGGTTTTAGCGGCTTTGTTAATATATCTGCGAGCATGTCTTGTGATTGAATGTGGCGTATGCTTATCGCCTTTGCTCTGGTTTGGTGGGTGAGGTAGTGGTGTCTGAGGTCAATGAACTTTCTGCGTTTTGTTGGTCCACTATTCTTTGCGACTCGTATTGCAGATTGGTTGTCTATGTGGAAGGGTGTGGCGTCTTGGGGCAGCATGCCGATGTCTTTGAGTAGACGTCTGATCCATGTCGTTTGCTGTGCTGCCGATGTTGCAGCAATATATTCTGCTTCGCATGTTGATAATGCTGTGATGGATTGCTTGATAGAGCCCCAGCACACGGGTGTCCCATTGTACATGTGGATCATTCCTGATATGGATTTGCGGTCTGTGACGTCTGTTGCGAAGTCCGCATCACTATACGTTTCGAGGAGGTTTGGGATGCAGTGCGGGTCCATTTTGTGTTTTCCTGCTGCGAATATGAGTCCATGCGTCTGTGTGTGTTTCATATATCTGATCAGACGCTTGAGGGCATTCCAATGTCTTGTCGTGGGGTTTTTGCTGCTACTGATAATCGGTTTGCGACAAAGTATATGTCTGGTCGCGTTGAGTCTGCGATATATCTGATGTCACCTAGCAGCTGTTGATACGTTTTGGTGACCTGTGGCATTGGTTCGTCTGCGGGGACAGGGCCATGTAGTTTTGTGTTGTCGTTGTATGGCGTTGGTTTGCTATTGCATTCTCCCATTTCCGCCTTGTTGACGACGTACTGTATCGCCGCTGGTTGTGAAGCATGTATTGAGCCGTTCTTGAGTCTTTTGACTGTCCATCCTAGTAGTTGGCTTGGTTCGCCCAGTTGCTTGATGTTGTATGCTGTGGCCAATATGGCTGCAAATTGGGTCTGTAATTTTTTGGACGTACTTATGATGGTGAAGTCATCCATGCTGATAGAGAGAATTATGGTGTGGCCATTTTCTCTTCTGTGAAAGAGGCACATGTCCGCCTCTGATTGGTTGAATCTGTGCTTTTTAAGTAGCTTGAATACAGCAGTGAGGTAGGTGTGTCCTGCTCCCGGTGTGCCGTATATATTCTTGTTCAGCCTGCCCACTGTGTGTGCGTGTGTGTATGTTCCATCAAACCTTGGTTGCTGTCGTACATACACTTGCTCGCTGCCGGAGTGGTCAAACTTTTCATGCAGGTACGCTGATTTTATGTCGATGTGCGCGATATTCATGTCAAATGCTGCGGCAATGGCAAATAGGAGTCTGACTGTGGTTTTGTCCGCCATATATGTCGTGGTTTTGTCGAGGTTGAAGTGGACGTTGGGGATCATCTTGTCTCCTCTTGCTGAGCACCTTGCTTTTCGCTCTATGATCTCGCCCTTCTGGTCCCTTTTGTAGCGGTACCCCATTGTTAGTGGTATGGGTTTGGTTGTTTTGGGGATTTTGTGAGGGGGGAGCCACGTGATAACCTTGTTTTGGTCTAGGTTATCGAGCTCTTTGTTGTGCGCTCGCGCCCACTGTGCTGCATCAGGGTAATTTTTGGCTTGGCCATGATGCATTGGGGCAGAGGTTGTGTTGGTTATTTGGGCGGGGGTTGGCTTGGGCGTGAATGCCTTGAATACCACATGGACTTTGTTGTTGGGGTCACGGTCTCGATGGTAGACATTGAAGTCCACTGTCCTCACACGTCGTGTTTAGTTGTCTGCCATGCTCATGACCACGATGTGTTTTTGGTCGGTTGCGTAGAGATACCGGACAGGGATGGCTCGGTGTTGCAGCTTGTGCATTTTTGTCTTTCCCATGATGTTGGGAATGTGTCCCAGTTGCCCAAATATTAGGTATTGTGGTACTTGTGGCTTGTATCCGTGCCATACTGTGGTGGGGATTTGTCCTGTGCTGAGGTGAAGCGTGTTATTGTACTGGAATGCTGCATCCTTGATTGCATCTTCCCAGTGGTCTGTGGAGAGTGTACTGTGGTGTAATGCCGCCCGTGCTGCGTTGAGTATGGTTCTGTTGATTCTTTCGGCAATACCGTTTTCCGGGGGTGAGTACGGCACAGTGGTTGTGTGTTGTACCCCATTGTTGTGGTATACGGTTTGCGTCGCGCTTGATAAGTACTCTTTTGCATTATCTGTGTGGACTCTCCTTGGTTTGTGGGTTTTGTTTTTGTTGATGTGTTGCAGTACGTTGTTCATTTGTTCTGCAGTTTCTTCCCTGGTTTTTAAGAAGGTGATTATTAGGTATCGTGAGTTTGTGTCAATCACCGTCATAAAGTATCTGTTCCCTTGCCTTGACGGGGTGGGGAAGGGACCGCATATGTCACTGCTGAGTGCCTCGCCGGTGTCATAGTTGTGTCGTCTGCGCTGGTGTTTGGCTGGCTGGAGTTTTGCTGCTGCGCAGCTTGTACATGTGATTCTCGGGGGCGGGTTTGCAAGTGATGCTGGGAGGTTGGGAATCATTTTTCTCTTTGCCATTTGTTGTATGGTTGATGGGCGAACATGATTGAATACCATGTGCCAATGGTGGTGTTCATGTTGTGTGCGCGTATTGACAGTGTCAGGGGGGCTGTGGGCAGGGTTGTGCTGCTGGTGCATGGGGGCAATTTTTTTATGTTTTTTCGGAGTTCGCGATCTGGGCAGCGATTTGGGGGCTTGTGATCCTCTCACTTTTGTGATTGTGCCTGTGTGGGGTGTCTTGCGATTTTTTGTGTGTGCCCGCGGCAGCGCTCTTGCTGTTGTTGCGTGTGGTGTGGGTTTTGCCACGTTGAGGGTGTACAGTCCGCGGCTGAATTGGGCTGTCGCTACTACTTGTGGCGGTCTCTTTCGCGTGTGGAGGACACATGCTGTGTTGGGGTAGAATATCACTGCTCCTCATTGCTTGGCAATATCGTGGACGGATAAGAGGTTTTTCTTGATGTGCGGGTTTACGATGGTAGGTAGCTTAAGCATGTGCTTGCGTGTCGTCGGGATCTGGAGTATGCCATGGTGTGTCGCGGGGGGGGGGTTGTTGATGTGGCTGTGTTAGTGCAGACTTTGCGGGTTAGGGGTCGCATGCCATGGGTTGCTTTTCGGATGTGGGAGGGATGTGCTCCTGAGTCAAGTGCAAATTGCCTACCGTCCGAGTCTTGGCAATTGGTGTTCGGCTTTATGTCATACATGTGCCCATCCTCCGCCAATTCCTCTTCGTTAGTCGCTGTGTGACCTTGGGTGTACTTTTTGTAGATGGCTTTTTGTTTTGCACTGTGTGCCTCTTGTGTGTGCTGCTGCATGAATTGCGGGTACGGCAGCATGACGGGTGCTGGTGCGGTTGGGTTCCAGTATTGTCCCTGCCATTTTGCTCTTGCGCGTCCTCTTCCTCTGCTTGATCGTCCACGAGGGCGACTTCCTTCCTGTTGTTTGAGGCCATGAGGTGTGTCTGTTTTTTGGGTGTCTTTTTCCACACTTCGTGCGTGGACGGCTTTCAGGCGTTGGCCGATATTATGGATTGTGTTAGGCACTGTGTCAGTTTCGATCCACATGTCTTGAAGATGTTTGTATGTGGGGTGTGCGGACAGGCCTTGGATGATGAAATGGACTGTGACTGCTTCTCCCGTGTTGATGTTGTGGTACTGAGCTAGCTTCATCCGCGTTCGGATCGATCTATGCTTGGTCATGTATTCATCGAGTGTGGTAGTTTGTGTCAGCTTTGTGTTGTCTGCCTCTTGTTTGAGCAAGAGGTGAGCTGTGGGAGTCCTATCTGTGAAATGTTCAGTGATGGCTTGAGTGAGTTCAAGTGGTGATACTCCCAGTTCCAGGTTGGCTGTTGCAGCGAAATCTGCAGGCAGAGAATTGTTGATGGCCATGCGCAATATTGCGCTTTGTTTCCTGTGTTTCGCGTACATTGGACTGTTTTGGTCTGGTGTGTTATAGGCGGGGTTCAGGATGTTTTCCATGTCGTTGATTAGCGCCATGTCATTTATCGCTTGCTGCCATATGAGGAAATTTTCCCCATTGGGTTGAAGGGTTGGTAGCTGTCCATGGAACCGGTTGTTGGTGGTATCTTCTCTTGCCATGGTTGGGGTGATCTCTACGCTTGTGGGCGGAGGGGGGTTCGGGTTGATCTCTACGCTCGGGGGCGGAGGGGGGCTCTCGACAAGTGGTGGAGGCGCTGGGTGCGGGCTCTCGACACTGCTGCTTGGAGGCGTTGTGGGGTTTGCGGGGCGGTATTCCAGGCTGCCGGGTTGTGTGGCTTGTGCGGGTGACTTGTGTCGTTGCCTGGGTGATCGTCGGGGTGGGTGCGCCGCGTTTTGTTGATCGTTCTGCAGTGGTTTTTGTGTAGGGTCCATAACCTGTGGTGATGAGACGATGACTCAGTTTATCTTCCTATCTCTCACCTGCTCCCTTAAGGCTAGTCGCCACTCGCCGTCGTCTGTGCGTGGCTGTGATGCGTGTACTACGTGTATGGTTATCATCACAAAGCTGAAGGTAAATTACTACCTGCAGTACTGTAACCTTTTTCTCGACCTTTAATGTTTAAAAACAAGGCAATTTGACCTCATATGAGGCCAGCTTTTTTTTGCAAAAAAAAATTAAATATGAAACTTTAAAAACGTCAGTTTGGACACCATTTCTTTAACGTATACGCCCTCGGCAATAACGTCTTGCACAACATTGGGATGGCGGTTGTCAATACACAGAGAGACTAAGAATCTAATGAAGTTTCAAGGATCAGTTGGCTTTTTAAACAGGCGTTTTGGTTTTGAAGATATCAACATAAAACGTTTTGAGGTTGGTCAAAACGGCTCCTTTTTGTGGGCATTCTAAAAATGGCTGGAAAAGACGTGCAGATCTCACCAAACTCCACCCTTCCGCAACGCAGGAGTCAACTGCGGTGGCGAGAGTATCTTTTCCATCTTGTTGAGCTTGCACAAGTCGAGAAAAAATAAGTTGAAAAGTGACCTCATATGAGGTCATTTGTCACCTAGACACTAGAGCGACACCGAGGTGCTTAGGTCCAATTGGTGGGGCGGCCGCGGGGTAGAGGCGGAGCGTGTGCCGTTTGGGACGAACGAAACAGTTGGTGCCGCGAAGACGACATAAGGGGACGGGGAGGAGGAGGGCATTCATTCCGATGGAAGCAGAAATGCGACAAGTGGTGCTTTGGCAGTGCACAGAAATGGGGGTGCTTGGGTGGACAGTTTGTTTGAGGACGGTGGTGAGTAGGCTTTTCGGAGATTCGATGTGGTGTTGGCAAGACTGTCGAAGGCTTTGCAGGCCTTAAAGTACCGTAAAAGCAGCCAAGCAAATCGAGAAGAAGTATGAGGAAATGGACATGGCATGACGCACTGCTATTGCTCAGCTTGGAAATGAAGTGTTTGTTCGAGACTCTACCAGCAAGGCATGGGCGATGATTGCAAAAGAGACGCAGTGCGGGAGGACGGGAAGCATGAATGAATGCAGTAAAGAAGAGCGAAGGTTGATGCGCATCACCGGCCAGACCTCATTCGAGCAATCAATACAGGGGGGGACGCGCAATAGTGCCGTTTTCATTATTGCCACCCTCGAATTAGTGCCGCCGAAACCGGCAGACACGGGTTCTGCCACGTGTCATGCACGACGTCGTACCGATGCATCACCAAGTAGATCTTGTGAATGCACATGGGAAAGTTGGTCGAAATGAAACAGAAATTGATAAATCTATGGTGAATGGTATAGTAGGGTTTCCCTCCCGACTGAGCCTGGTGCCAGAAGACGGCCTTGCAGAAACTGCAGAATTCTGCAGGAAAGATGCGGAGGATTGGATTGAGATCGAGACTAATGAACTTGTGGCAGAAGCTTCTATTAGTGATGCTTGCGATTCAATACATTATGGTGGAGAGCTACAGAATCAGTCTGCCAGTGATGTTATGATGGATGATTGTGTGGCAGAAGACGAGTGTGAAATTACGGAGAGGCGGGCCGTACCGAGTGCTGTAGTGTTAGCAAGGTTATTTGGGTCTTTGGAGAGTCTGGGTGTGGAGTGCGATGTGAGCAATGCCTTATCGCACTAGAGGTCCGCAAAACGAGCTTTTCCAGAAGCTAGGCATGAGAGACAGGGTCAAAGGCGGCAACAGCTGACTCTAATAACAGAGTTCTGGCCGGGTAGTGGTTCTGCCATCTGATTGTGCCGCTCCGAATTAGTGCCGTATTATTAGTCTTTACACGGGGCGGCACTAATGCGTAGGGTCGACTGTAATGATTTGCTTGCATGCTTTGTGTAACCAGAAATGGGATTGTTTTTACCACCATGTACAGTATTCAGATCGGGCGTTCAGTTTTTTGCATTTAGCTTGGGCACGTTTCTTATCAACCGTCTTCGCCGGTTGTAATAGCAGAACCCACGTTGAGTTTGCTGCTCTCGCGCCCGTTCCGCTTCCTACTGACCCAGGCCCTAAGTAAAGGGTATTGTGCTGTAGGATTGCTGCGCAGTCCCGAGACAAAGGAAGGCAAAATCAGGTTTTCGCAACAAAGATAAAAGTATGGCAGTATCCCCACAACAGATACTGACTGCCTCTGAGGTACCGAACGCAACCCATGCATAAGATGAGATCAAGAGTCATGGAGCCACTAGGGCCATGAGGGCGTGGTCGTTTTGCAAATGGGCACGGCTGCTGTCTTTGTGCCCTTACTGATGAGAGAAAGGAAGGCGATGGATGCAGATCGCGCTCACCCCGCTTTTTTGAACAATCTGCCATTGCGCCACCAACGTATAAAGAGAGAGGGAGACAGGCAGACAGACGAGATGTACGGTAACTCTTGACTAGAGGCACGCATCGCTTAACATATTTTTACGTACGGTACGTGCACTGCATTGCTTGCCATCTCAATAAAAAAATCTTGCGTCTGAGATATCGCACCACTCCCTTGCAGTGGAGGGAGAGAATTGTGCTTGCCAGCGTCCGAGATATATATCTGCAAGGACATTCCCTGTCCTCCTCTCTCGCGCTCGGCATGCTCCTCTCCTTAACCGGCCTTGATTTTGCTGCCCAACGAACAAGTCGTCCGCGCGTCTGCTCTCTCAGTCGGCGCCATAGTCGTCATAACCATTGGCTCCATCGTCGCCGTCATCCTGGGCGCCGTAGTCCTTGTGATGATACCCTTGCACGTACACACGTAGCACATACCACACGCGCACAGTGCCTCACTGACGACGGAGCAAGACCGCTGGACTTAGTGTAGAGCAGGGACCGAGAGTAAAGACCCGGATATCGATTCTTGCATCACAGTCCTCGTGCTAATCTTCAGGCTCTGCCTCGACGCGAAAGAGACAGCTGCGATATCAGACCACACGTCAACCCATTGCGCCGAACCATCCGGCGCACTTCCGACCTAAATGCAGCATCAAAGCAGCACTGCTTTGATGGCACCTACCTCGAATCATCACGGAAAGCATCACGGAAAGCATCACGGAAAGCACCATGGAGCGAAAGAAAAAGCTGCGATATCGGAGCCCATGCCGGTGCTTTATAAGAAGGTGTGTTGCAAAAAGGTGTATTGCAAGAAGGTGTGTTGCAAGAAGGTGTGTTGCAAGAAAGTGCCTTGCATGTCGAGGGAGCATCGCAACGCCCCACACGGCGCACCTGCGACCTCAATGCAGCCCCTGAGCAGCGTACTCGCCTCGAAGCATCACGGAAAGCATCACGGCAAGCGCCATGGAACAAAAGAGAAAGCTGCGATATCGTACCCCTTCCCGATGCCTGTCAGGAAGTGTTGCAGGAAGGTGTCTCGCGTGCCGAAGGTTTGCGCCGTCCCACCCGGCGCACTTGCGACCTCAATGCAGCCCCGGGACAGAGCACCCGCCCCGAAGCATCACAGAAAGCATCACGGCAAGCATCATGGAACGAAGGCGAGCCCACACACACACCCCGCAAAGTAGTCCGCGCACCTCATCGCGCAAACCCGCGACAGAACTGCGTCGCGCTATTTCGCAACGCGCGCGCTTTGCACTAGAAGATACCGCGCACGCGCTTGCCGAGGCGAGTTCATTTACGGCACGCGTGTTTGACTCCCGCCATACGTGTGCGCAGGCCGGGTGTGCCGTTTGATGAAGGGCGGGTACCGTGCGTCGCGATGTGTAACGGTTGCATCCGCGGGCATGTTTCACCACGCTGCACACCACGGGGAAGTCAAGCCATGCCAGAGACAGCGGGGAAGGGCGGCAACGCCCCTGTTTGACGAGTTCACTACGAAATTGAGGGTCCCCGCCAACTTTTTTTTTATATGCTACAGGCCAGCCAGGCCATTCTGCCAGAGCTGGGGGCGCGACCGTAGAAAGTGAAAGGCGCACGCTGGAAGAGGGGTAGGGTAAATGAGAAGTATAGAGAAGGAGAATGAAAAAGCAGAAGCCCGTTTTGGTATATCTACGAAGTACAGTAAGGTGGTTCTGGAAAAGGCGAATTGATTTCAACAGTGTTCGTGCTCTGGTGAGTGAGAGGCAGAGTTTGCGGGCGCTGGAGAGGGCAGGAGCCAGCTGAACAATGAGGGCGTACCAGTGTCCGACATGACGAGGATGCGGAACAGGGTAGGTATACCGTTCATCAGCCTAGCTATTCAGCCGAAGAACACGGGCTAGATCTCCGTCTGCGTGTACCGCTGTTCCCAGTGTCGACTGGACCCATCGGCCTTGCTGGTCAGCCCAACACAGAGAACAACCGGAACAACCAACCAACACAGACGTCCGAGCTCTGAGTTCTTTTCGATTAGCCATGGAGAGCTCAAAGGAACGTAAACGGGACTGCATCAACACGGTTACAGAAAACTCTGCTCAGATACCTTCCTACAGTAGTTGTGCAAAGGAGCAAAGGGGCAATCCGCACTCATAGGAATCAGGCGAGTTAAGAGAGGCCCTTAAGAAAGGCCCTGAGGGCCTTGTATGGACGAATTTCTCCACGTAGGCTCCAACAGCATCACTTTCTGTCGTACCTGCCTCCTTTCGCTGAACCAATCTCTACATGTCGAAAGATACCTTGAATGGTCGACCTTTATTGTAACTAGAAGGGGGGAGCCAGGGCGCAGAAGCGGCCGGACCTTAATGGAGAGGTGCAAGAGATGCGTGAATCCGGCGGCGATTGACGGATAGGGCGGTGTATTGAAGGACGAGAGAAGTAAGAATCGTGCTAATTTGAAGACGAGTAGAGGTGGGGCAACGTCCAGTACGACTGGATAGGAAATCAGAGACGAGTTGGAGCCCTCTGACCGTACCCGAGCCGATACGCCCGTACACGTCCCAGATCATAGGGTGTAGATGAACGGATGTATGCGGCGATCAAACGTCGCGGTATGTACGTTCTTTTGTGCTTGCGGCTTGCAAGATTTTTTGAGAGGAGGAGCGGGAGCGCCATCCAGTGTTACGAGAGTGAGGACTGACAACTGAAACATCGAACGCGTGGGGATGCTCATCAAAACTGGGATCGTGAACATAAATGTCAAGGCGTCGTTGATCGCCTTCCGGCTTATGGGAATCCTGTGGAACGCGCCATTCCGAGCGAGCGTTGATGCTGTAGTATTGCGGGGATAGAAGCTTATAGAGCCGGTTGCGGAGGGCATTATGGCGCCTGGTAGAACCGTCGTCGCAGGAACATATCGTCGTGTGATGGCCGTAGGTATCGAGTAGCCGGAGTGGACGAGTCCGGGACTGGGTACGGAGGGCATTGACAGTACAACTCGGGTATTCTTGTGTGCCATTGAAAATAGGGATACCGAGGAGAAGTTCGATCATTGTGATCCAGATCGGGGGAGCGACGCGCGTGCCAAGGTCGGACTGTGGCAGGGCTGAAAAGGACCGACCCGAGCTAGCAGCGGAAAGGAACTGAAACCGTACTCGGGTTCTAACAGCCACATCGGAACGGTCGTCGGGGTCGGGCTGCAGGCGTTTGGATTTAATATCCATAATTCGCTCTGTGAGCCGGTGTTGCAGTTCATGAGGTGAAGCACAGTCCGGGAAGCGGTCACGCCCGGTAAGGGAGTCCGAAATGTAGTCGGGTCCCAGCGGAAAGCGAGCGTTAATGGCAGCGAGGGACGGGGCGATCAGGTGGCCAGCCAGGAGGTGACGGGCAGGGAGCAGGCCGCGGATTGGAGGGAGTGTAGACAGCAGGGAACTAACATAGGCTGCTTCTTTCACGTGAGAGGTAGCGAGTAGGACGAGCCCACCAACTTTGAAGGGAAGTTGAGCTAAGTGCCATGCAGCATCAGAGAGGGGACGGTGGACGTCCTCGAAAACCCTTCGCAGCCCAGTGTCAAAGAGTTGATAGGCAGGGGCGGTAATATGCGGCGGCGTAGCTCGGAGAACGTACGTAAGGCGGCTGGCGCTGGCGCTAAAGCGGAGGAGGGGTAAGCAATTTGAGGGTCTTGTAGTTGCCTGATGCGCTCCCACATGCACTGCACCGCAGTAATTTTGTCCTGGAGATGAGCCAGGCAGCCCGAAGGAGCACCAATTGGTGCACCGAGAACGTTGATGGCGGGAAACTGGAGTAAAAGCGACGCAGTGCGCAGGGGAAGGATAGCATTAATGTCATCCGCAAAAGAGGCCAGCAGCTTAATATCTGGGAAGTGAGTGGCGATTTGGCAGAGTAGTGGGTGTAGCGCTAAGGTGAATAATATCATGCCAAGGGGATCCCCTTGTTGAGCGCCAGTCTGGCTCTGCAGTTCATACCGGCCAAACAATAAACGGGGTGCCGAGCCATACAGCATGTGAACAAACCGGGCAATGCCTAGGACATGCTTGACGACCTCGTCCAGAATGACTTGACGTTCGATGGCATTGAAGGAATTCGTGGCGTCGATCTTTAAAAGTACCATATCGTCTCTTTTCAAGCGGTCCACGGCCAGGCGGGTGGCATGAATGATGGCCTCGGTGCCACATTTGGTACCAACAGCAAGCTGGTAAGGCAAGAAGTGACGATGGACAGACGAATCCTGCCAGGTGCGATGGGCGAGGAGGCGGCCAATGAGGCGTCGAAGAGCGAGCCCCATGGCAATGGGACATACTTTGGTGCCCGCCGTGTCGCGAAGACCAATGAGCAAGGCCCTGGAAAACCAGGCCCGTAGCTGAACGGGAACGTGTCCGTAAGCACAGCGGTTGAGGAATTTGGTGAGCTCAGCCAGGGCAGAACGGCCGGGGACCACCCCACCGGGAGACTTTAGCAGTATCTTCAGTAAGGAGGGGCGTAGGCCATTAGGACCAGGAGCGCTATGATAGGGTAACTCGCGGATAGCGCGCCGGACCTCGCCTTCCGTGAACTGCAGCGCGGAAGGAAGGGCGTCACGGCTGGTCGCTACAACAGGTATGGTGGGGCAAGGGTGCAGGCGAGCGAGAACTTGCTGAGTGTCGGCATTAGCGGGGACAGGTTGGACCTTGGAACACAAGGCGGCGGCACCTTTGGTGATGGCTTGGTCTTGCATGAGCTGGCGACATCTACGTATGGGATCATGTGCCGAGCGCTGTTTGATAGACGGGAGGGCGCCGAACGCGTCGAGGGCGTCGTCGAGAAGGGCGGGAAGAGTGTTAGCGGTCCACAGGTCCATACTGTAGCATAAACACCCCCAGCGATAGGGGTGTATGCACAGTTCGACCGAGACTCTTGTCGATCGGGAAGACGGGGGTGAAGCGGGACACCAGCTAACGGCACCGGGCAGCGGGCCCGGGTAGCGTGGTAGAGCGGGAACGGGGAGGACGCCGGTACGCGCGAGCGGTTCGACGCCTCGACGCCCCGGCGCGGTACTGGGTAACGATCCAGTACCGACGGGCGGAGCCGGAGCCGGCTCGTGGGCGTACCGCATGCGTCCTCAACCCGCGCCCGGTGCCGCTTCTGGGGTAGTTAGCGAGCGCTACCTTAGAATAAGCGGGAAGTCGGACCTTGACAGTCCGTGGGTGAAAAGTCCGTGCTTGTCCTCCTCTACCACCCCCGGTCCGCTCCATATTTAATGTACATAATAACCTATCATAACAGTACAGTACCGATGTACTGTAGCGATGTACTGTAGCGGTCGGTCGACACTGTAATACTGTCCGCCATCGGGGCTGACAGTACACGTGTGTGTGCGCTCTTCGGTCCCGCGCGTACACGTGTACACGCGCGCCCCCTGTACTCGGGGGTACACGTGGTAGTCCTGTAGAGCATCGAGCCCTACAGTAACCGATCCGATTCCGAGTTGATCTAATCTAAAACAAAGCCCCGGGGGGGGTTATACTACACGGCCCCCCCTTAAGCGGGGACGTCCGCGTCCACGGATGCTTGTAGGGCATCTCGTGCTTCCTTCCTCGACTCCAGTCTCGTCCTCTATCTCTCCCTCCTCCGTCCGGCGTCTTGCTTATTTACTCGTCGTGCGCCCTGTCCCCGTCCACATCCAGCCGCTATTCGCCGTCTCCCTTCACGTGCTCGGCGGGCTTCTTGTCCCTGCCGCACCCGAGGCAGACCTCTTGCACTTTGCCTGCTTCCAGCCTGTCGCCGCCGTTCTCTTCGGCGGACTCCCCCTTACATGTCCAGTGCGCCGCGTTGTCCTACTCTGCCAAGTAGTGGACCTTCTCTCTGCGGGGCTGAATCTCAAGCGGAGTTGAGCTCCGTGCCACCCTTACGCATACATTCGGTTTGACATGCGCCACCTACTCGGTTGCCTGGAAGTACCCCTCATGCGAATGCCGCCGGTCCGCTTCCTCGGCCGTTTCATAAGTAATGATCCGCTTCGACCCGCGAAACTCGCTCTCATCCTCTGCAGTCCACTTTTCAGCTCCGCGCATGAACTCGTATTGTTCTATCTTTCCTTCCCCCGTGTCGTCCCTACTTTTTCTACGGCGCAATCATGGAACTTTGCCGTGGCAACCCGATCGTGTAGCTCCCGTGTCGCTGCCTTTTCCGATAGTATCGACAGTTTTCGTAAACTTGGTGGTCGTCGGCAGCTGCCGCGCAGTAGTCGATGCCAACGTGGTCACACTATCGATATTCGGCATTGATCACCGACGTTCTTACCTACCACTAAAATTCCCACCTCCATCGCCTCATACAGCACGAGTGCCGTACCTTCGTTGGAGGACGGGGGCGAGAAAGTGTCAGCCATAGCATAGTAGTTGCGCTGCGGCCGAGTTGTGCCCCTGCTGGTGTCTATATTCCGCCCCGAGCATGCCCTTGAGCCCAGCTGATCCAACAAAGAGAAAAGACAAATACTTTCCCATCTCCGGGTCCTCAGACACGTACGTACTCCCCGACAACTCCGACAACGGCGTCAGGCCGGAGGGTGTCGTTTCGTCCTTCCCCGTGATCCCCAGAGTCCCCTTCGGCAACCCGTCGCGCGCGTCTCTACGGTGTTCTCCTGACGCAAGCCCACCATCACCCTTTCAACCCCCTTGATTCATCGCGTCCGAACGCAAGGACATCCGCCGCTGTCCTTTCCCTGAGTACGCAGTCGACACTGCGCGCGCACAGCGAGATACGCGAGCTGCGCAGTTCACTCTTACGCGTGTCCGTAACCACGTGCCAGTGAAACCCTCATCCTTGGCACGATTTCATCGTCTCGGGCTCCGTCTTCACGACTGCGACATGCCGGAAGACCCGGGGCCTTTTTCCTTAGGTCCTTAGGACAGGCGTTACGCAGTGCGGGGCTTCGACGCGTTCGACACGCCGTTCAATTCCTCTCTGGTATTCGATTGACCAGGGCTGCTCTCAGGAAGAATTATATTTGCGAGGATATAGGGTCCCTGTGTGAAGCGCGAGCGTCGCGAATGACGATGCGCGCCATGGTGTCGGCGGAATGGGTAGACTTGTAAGTACTGTAGCGATCGCCGACGCCATAAATCGTAGGATTAGTTGTCTGCCACACATCGGTGACCTTCAGTCCGATCTTGCTGTCATGCCCGACAGTAATCCTTTCCGAGTCGAGGTTTCTCACACTGGGATTGCGTCCTGCGCCTATCAGCATGGTGTCAAACAGATTCCCGACGGGCTTGAAATCCTTCTCCTCTGTCCGTATGATCAGCTCCTAACACACCTCCGTTGGTGTGTCCGTTCTTCCCGGCTAGTCGGTCCCGACTCGCGCCAGTCAGTGCCCCCAGACGGGAAAGCGTAATCGCTCTGTCAGGACCACCAGTCCAGCCCTCCGATCGTGCACCTTGCCGCGTGTGTCGTGGACGTCCCCCGCGGGGCGTGAACGGGGAGAGCGAGCGGTACGGCTCCTCCCCATTCTCCCCGCGTATTTTCGTTCTCTGAGGCGCGGTGGCCATGGGGGGGGGAGGTCGTCCGTTGGTCCCTCCCCCTCGGCCTCGTGGGAGCATCTGCTGCTGCCCATCGCCGGCTCTGGGCTAGCACGTGCCATCGCGTATGGCTGTGGAGGGCCGCAAAGAGAGACGGGGGGTACGTCAGCGTCCCCAACGCGTTCGTTGAGGCTATCTCGGGGTATGGTGGCGGCAGTGATTTGGTGATGCGCAATCGGTGTTGGTGCATGGCGCGCACCTTCCAGCGTCGCTCACGTGTAACGTTCTCATGCCCCGTATTTTTCCTTATTACGGGGCATGTCTCGGCAGCGGTTTTGAAGTGTCTCCCGTCCGTGCGCATATATTGGTGCCCCTCCGACCGAGTTGCTCTCGCGCTTCCGCCCCTTCCTTAACTATCCTGGCGACTGTTGAGGCGAACGCAGCCTCACTCGCCTGCTCATTTGAAAACGCCTTTTGCGCGTTTCCTCGCGCACGACCCCTATCGATAGGGTCATGACCACGTCGTCCGTCGGGATATCGGACCGGGATGCGGACTGAGGGCTCAAAGTGAGCCCAAACCTTCTCGTATATTCCGAGACACAAGCAACGGGCATTCTGGTCGCTTACGCTGCCCACCGAGGGGCTCTCGTGATTCCACCGCTGATGGCCTCGTTCGTCGGGGGCCCCTCCTCGCCTGGGTTGCTGGACTTAACGGATCGTCCGTAAATCCTGTTCGGGGGGGGGTGTCGTCCGACTTTTTCGATCCGAACGGGGTATTGCGGTCGTCGTAATGTCGGTCATTACGAGGGCCCAACATTTTTTTCAGGCAGTTCGTACTGTCCTGTTCTTATGTCTCGCGTCCTTGACGTCCGAGAAGTCAAGACGACTTGACTTGGACGCGTCTCCGGAGGCGCTGGCCGTAACGAGACACCAACTCCTCCGGGACGTGAGTCCGCGCAGTCCAAGTGGGCGCGTCGTAATCCGCCCACTTGATGAGGAACTCCGTAGTTCCGTTTCCAAGACTCGATGTCTCAGTAGCCGTTCGACAAACATAAAAAATGGTGATTGCTAATTGTAAAGCAATCACCATTTTTTATGATTTGCGACGGGAACACTCTCAGCCCTTCGTCTAATGGGACTTGGCGAAAACAAGCACAGACAAAGACGAGGAGTGAGATTGAAGCGCGCGGACACTTTTGCACCCCAACCGCGCACAAAGATCGGACATCGAAGCAAATTAAAAAAATAGAAAAGTCTGCCTGTTTTGTATTTTTGTGTTGTTACACTCTTATACGTAGCAAGCTGTGAGCAATCGCTTGAGATATTTTTTCTTTAATTTCAACCACGTCGTTCTGAGATACGGCGCACTGTCTGGCGCGGTTACGCGCGGCGGTGCACCTTGGCCCGTGTCGGGGATATTTTTCAAAATATTTTGCATGTCCGATCTTTTTGTCGCTGTCCGACAATTGCAGCACCCCCCCTTTTACCCTTGGTAATGGCAAACGAGGCAACTTTTTCTTTTTCTTTAATTTTAATTTTGTGGTGCACGGAACGATGCCTCGTTCATTTTGTTCCCTCAAAAGTCCACTCACCCGAAGAGGCAGACGCCGATGTCGAGTGACGGACAGCATGTGTGCGCGTGTTACGTGGACACGTATGACTGTCTATGGCGTTCATGACAAATTTTACTACAGTATTCCATTTTACCATAATTTACCATAAAATTTGAGCTTCCGTTCTCATTCACGATTCACAGACATTCCCCTCCTCCATCGTGCCCCTCCTCCATCGTGCCCCCCCTCCTTCGTGCCCCCCCTCCTTCGTGCGCCTCCTCCTTCGTGCCCCTCCTCCTTCGTGCCCCCCCTCCTTCGTGCCCCTCCTCCTTCGTGCCCCTCCTCCTTCGTGCCCCTCCTCCTTCGTGCCCCTCCTCCTTCGTGCCCCTCCTCCTTCGTGCCCCTCTTCCTTCGTGCCCCTCCTCCTTCGTGCCCCTCCTCCTTCGTGCCCCTCCTCCTTCGTGCCCCTCCTCCTTCGTGCCCCTCTTCCTTCGTGCCCCTCTTCCTTCGTGCCCCTCCTCCTTCGTGCCAAGCAGCGGGTCGCCAAGTCTCTGCCATCCGACAACATCCTTCCCTCTCCCTTTACGGAACGTCGGCCTCGTCACTCAATCCAATTAGGAACACCGTCTCTGCAAGGGGCATCGGTGAACATGTGGGAGATCACCACTGGGCAAAAGGGAGAGTGTCCTGGCCGGCACAGGTGAGA